>NC_133478.1:3199225-3241193 GCF_025370935.1 Choristoneura fumiferana
TTTTTTTTTTTTACAGGGAAATGAAGACTGTTAAACATCCTAAATAAAAGGAAGTAGTGAAAGGAAAAAATAAAATATAGAAAACATGCTGTAATTTTTACTACAACTTAATGTTGTACTCAGTATAAAATTTGATTAAAATTTTTGTCAAGAAAGAATCAAAAAGAGAAGAAGTGTCGGAAAGTTAATAGGACGCGGAACACTCACTTGATAAAATTATGCGAATTCATTTTATAACAGTTAAAATTATAGTTAATAATGTTATGCATATTTAATTATGTGTATTCATTTTAATGCTAAATAAGTGTTATGCTTCTTTATAACTATGCAAGTTTGCACAATTATGTTATGCCAAATCTGTTATGCGAATTCATATTAGGACAATTAATGTTATGCGAAATAAGGGGCACCCTATGTTAGGTTAGGTTAGGTCAGTGCGCCTATTTTACATGATAAGCTTCAGGCACTATTCATGCCAGCCTAGCTCCTGGAGGAAGTGTAGCAGACCTTTCAAGTTGCCAATGACTACTTGGAGTGACCCCGAAGGCTTAACTGTAGTGCCCCGTAGTTTGCCACTATCTAGATGTTCATGTAAGAATACATTCATTTAACATTTTTCTCACCTTGCATCTTCGCTGTGTCCAACGTCTTCAAAATCCTGTGAAGCTTCGTTGCCAGCCGAATCAAGTAATGTTTCTTCGCCCCCGGGATGCTGAAAATTTAACACAATCAATTTAAAATTCCTGACCTTATGTAATAATGAGAAAATCATTTTCCATATACTTTCTCAACCTCATCATTGTATCAAAGAAATCAACACTAAACTCTATCATACTTAAACATAAAGATTTATTGTGGTCAGAAACAAGGTTGATTTAGTACATGGACAATATAAAATGCTGTCAAAGTTATAAGCTGATGATTTGTGACCTATGGTCAAAGATGCAAATGCTGTCATGTAATGTTATTTTTTTTCTTCCTTCTGCAATGTGGCGATCTGTGAACTCAACACAATAAGCCACTTCTTTGTCTTAAATGTAATGTTAATAAATAAATAAATAAAAATGCTCTCATATATACATATTATCAGGAAAATATGGATTTGAACTTTCTACATAGCTTAGAGGAATAAAGAAGTTAACAGCGAAAGGTAACCAGAAAGTAAAAAAAGTTGTTCTATCTGTACATAGCTACCAGTATGTGACTCTAATATTATTTCAAGATATCCTTAATATAATACTGATAGGAGAAAGGCTAAAATTGATATACATTTAACATTGACTTGTTTCAATTTTTACAAAACTTGAGCTTAGATCAATTAGCCTTTCTAGAATAAATGCAAAAGTTGTTACTCTCTGTCTGTCTGTTAGCTTATAATTTGAGATCCTGAAAAGAACATAGCATAGTTTTATTCCGGAAAATAAAAACTATGATAATGTTCTCGCAATGCGTAATAGTGGCTAGTAATAATAAATTAATTTTATTATAAGATGTTTATTATTTAATTTTATTTACCTCATCTAAGAAATTCGTGACATCGTAGACATCATTGTGAATTATCATCCAAACGCTATCCTTGTGATTGTGGCTTTTAACTTCTGCGGTAGTAATTATTCTGCTCATTGTCACGTTTGGTCACGTTTTAATAACACTGATAAAAAATAAGTTATTTTCATTCACAACTTTCTGTAAATTCTCATCACACTGTGTATGGTTAACTGACACTCACCTCACTCACTCACTTGCTGTCAATGTCAATAAAATAATTTGCAAAACGGTAACTCAACGTTTTGATTGTGCAATAGATAACTGATTGTAGTTCAAGGCTACACCGACTTTATCCTATTTATTCATCATTTAGCTTCTTTACACAGCAACTGTTGATCTAATACTAACTATAGGGATAACTGAAATCTTTACTTTTTATATACAGCAGCGTGACTTGCAGGTTTTGTCTGAAACGTAACAAATAGTTTATGTAGGTACAATGGTTTCAAAACACGTTCGATCGAATACTGTCATCTATCTGTCAAGTCAAGTCCAGGGGGGGGACAGTCGCCTATACCGTACTAATTCATGTCGATAGCGCCGCCATCTCCTTTATCTAACCTAAAATAAAACAGATTGTTGTCGTTTGTTTCAGATAGATGTCACTGAAAGCTTGAGATCACAAATTTTATTTATTAAAAAATATTTGTCGTTGATAATACGCAAAAATGAACTTATTTTCGAAATTGACAATCGTATTGTAATTTCTATAAAAGTCACATAATTGTATCCGCTCAGTCGTTACAAATTTTTTGTGTAGCAACCCTCTATGTCAGGCCAGGCGTCTATTCGCGCTCAACAAGGAACAGATGGCTACGTTACAATCGAAACTCAAGTGCTCAGACCCTAGGACAAGTATAAGAATGGACTAATTCTATTTAAGACGAAAATAACTATCGGTATTCTCTCTCCTTCTAAAAGAAAACAACATCTGCAATAGAGACAGATATACGTTTGCCTGTATTGGCTTTCATTTCAATGAAGCCGGTTTACTATAGGCATTTATACATCTATTATAGATAGGTACTAGAGCTGTACCACTGCCATATCGATGAACTTTAGCTTTCAAAAAAATATTTATTGTGTGTGTCATAAATTAATGGACCAAATTGGACTCGACTCATTTACTTAAATTTATGCAAAATAATTTGATTATATTGGAACGAGTAGTAATTGTCAATTATGATTATAAAAATAAGCATACTACGGCGCTCTTGGCCGATGGATGGCGGGCCGGCGCGGGCTAGTCGAATCTAATAACCACAAACTCGGAAAACGATACGGAGTCCTTTACAACAACAACAAAGAAAAAACGTAAATTAACCTGCCCGAGCCGCAACGCCATTTTCCGAGCGCCTAAAATGGCTAAATACCTATAGTACTCGTACGTGCCACGTACAAATTTTTTTTCGACACCACAGTTTGGTCCCACTATGAAGTAGGCATCAATTATTTATAATTATTTGTACATTTATATAAATAAGAGTATAATGGAGATATTATACGGGAAAAGTAAAACAACATCATAAAATAATTATGCTTGTATTTCACGTAGTTTTATCATCTATTGACCACTAAATAAAATCAGTTTATTAAAATAATTTCTTACATATTTTGAGGAGCCATGGCCTTTTTACATTCATGATGAATTCTGACTTTTAAAAATGTATTACAAATGGATTTTATCAACAGGTGTTATGGTTAATGTTCAACATAATAATCAGTGGCGTGTTCATCTAATGAAGAAAATACACAATTTTCTGTTTCTTTCAAAACATTGATGATCATTGGAAAATATTTTTAGGATTTCCTACTTTTGTAACACCCAGTATGATTAAATTAAACTTCAATATCTTTTCAGTATGGTAGCATACTTTTATTACATCAGTAGAAGTTTTTAACAAGCCACCTATATTTTTATTCACAATAATAAATTTGACATTCCTCACAATGTATATATTTTTAATTTTCCTTGTCACGAATCCCGCCATATAACTATTACTTGTTTGTTATTCTACTAAGGTGAGTATAAAATTTAATATTGTGGTCAGAGTCCATTAACCAACTGTTGTCAGAAGGCAAATCAATCAGTATCTTTGCGTTCCAGTAAAACTTTATCTTTTCTCATATTGTGATTGACAGTTTGGATGTAATTGGGTATATTAGTTTGCAATATTTTTATGTCATCCAAAGGAAGACAATTTCCATTTCGACTATTAGTCATACTTGTTAAGGCCATTTTTTGGCCGGATGCTGCACTTCGTGAAGAAAGCAAGCCGCTTTGCACAGTGATAGTACAGACTAAACTGAGTGATTTGACTCGCAGCAGCGGAAGTTTCACCCTTAGGAACAGAGATGGCGCCACTTCTTTAAAAATATTTCAAAAAATTCTACAAGCTAAAGTAATAAACCGATTTCAATGTTTAATATCTCAAATGAGAGCCTATTATATGCGTTACTTATAAAAAAATACAAAAAAAATATTTACAAAAACTTTTGTCAAAAAACGCCATCTTAAGTTTTTTTTTCTTACCTGATTTGTAGTTTTTACTTGATTGCTTAAAAAAACTGTATGCAACATGAATGGTTTAATGCATGTACATATTACTGAGTACATAACAAGTATTTTAAAAAAAATCCGACACCGATACCTATCATATTTAACGAAATATGACAGTTTAAATGTGAGCACAAATTTCTTTAAAAAATATTTCAAAAAATTCTACAAACTAAAGTAATATACCGATTTCAATGTTTAATATCTCAAATTAAAGCTCATAACATTCATTATTTACAAAAAAATATAAAAAAAATATTTACTGAAAACTTTTGGCAAAAACCACCATCTCAAGTTTTTTTTTCTTACCTGATTGGTAGTTTTTATTTGATTGCTTAAAAAAACTGTATGCAACATGAATGGTTTAATGCATATACATGTTACTGAGTACATAATAAGTATTTAAAAAAAAATTTACACCGATAACTATCATATTTCACGAAATATGAAAGTTTAAATGTGAGCACAAATGTCTTTAAAAAAATTCAATAAATTCTACAAGCTAAACTAATAAACCGATTTAAATGTTTAATATCCCAAATCAAAGCTCATAAAATTCATTATGTAGAAAAAAATATTAAAAAATATTTACTGAAAATTTTTGGCAAACAACGCCATCTTAAGCTTTTATTTCTTACCTGATTGGTAGTTTTTTACTTGATTGCTTAATAACATTGTATGTTGTATGCAACATGAATGGTTTAATGCATACTTATATATATTTCTGAGTAAATAACAAGTATTATAAAAAAAAACCTACACCGATACCCTTCATACTTCACGAAATATTTAAGTTTAATTGTGCACGCTTTTCTTACAAATAAATTTCAACGAAATCTTCAAGTGAAACTAGTACTCTGATTATAATGTTTAATGTTAAATGAAAAGAAGAACGAAATTACCTATTATTAAAAAAAAAAATTTTTTCCTGGTGTTACGAAAAACATAATTACTTTAAAATTAGTAATTATTAAGACAATAAATAAAAACTATACCGTTTCCGGCATAGTTGGTTCTGAGATGTAATATATATTGCTTAGTAGTTGGCGAATTTATTTAAAAATTAGCTTTTTATGTGATAGGTAGGGCTACAGCTTTATAGATATGTCACATTTGAAATAAAAGACTATGAACATCAATGTTCATCAAATATTTAAGTTAAAACCTATAAGTCCTCTTCGGGTTCATCGGCAGATGTAGAACTGAAAGGAAAAGTCGTTTTGAAGTACTTGTGCTTTTCAATACTACAAAATCACAGATCTTTTAGACACGGACTGTGTTGCTGTAATTACTGTTGAATTATTTTTGTGCTAGTTGATTACCATTAGATCTAAATTTTGTGCCTACCTGTGGAAATCAGTGGGCAGCATACTAAATAACCCTGCATTGAATATTATATTAACTTACTTTTTATTTGTACAGCCACCTTTGCAGGATTTACACTGGGCAGTGCATGGTAAGCTGACCCGACGACACCCACAACGCATGGTATCGCAGCCAGATTTGCAGCCACAATACTTAATGGTCCAAGAGGCTTACTTTCTTTTGCCAACTCTCTTTTGCCTTAGTCCATCCCCAAGAAGATGGACATGGTACGGAAACTTCTGGTTTCAGAGCGTTTCTCCATATTTGGCCCGCTTGGTAAGCTTCACGCAGTGTATGTTTATAGAGAGCATGTCCATACCATGTCCATCTTCTTGGGGATGGACTAAGGCAAAAGAGAAGGACTCCAGAATTGTCGCAGTTACAGCGATTTGGTCGCAATTAAGCCTATTAGTAGGGGAGCCCACGATGCTAAATCGGGATTTACTCGAGCGTCATAGAGACCTATTGGGTTGCGAAGCTTAGATCATAAGAAGAAAAAAATGTCATATAATATATACCTTTTCATCGGTGGGGGAAATTGTTATAGATTTTCAAAAATGTAAAAAAAAACTGTTGCATGGACATACTCGAGCGCGTCAGATATTGATATCATCCATGTCCTACGTATTTTTAAAAATGTACGTATGTTAATCTGATTGTTTCCATGATGGGGGTGGTCGTACGTAAGGGTTGAAAATGAAAAAAAAAAAATTTAATCGAGCGCGTCAGATTTTCTAAGGGGATGTTAAGAGATCCTAAAAAAGGCTCTTATATAATAATCTGACGATTTGGATGTGACGCAAATTCGTAGCCATTATTAGAATGTGCATAAAAAATTCGCCATTTTGAAATCCTCAAGCGCGTCAGATTAAGATATATATGGTTCATCTTCATGCCCTAGACGTGCTGTCTCATAATCTGACGATTATCTGGAGGGATTCGCCTAATCTGACAATTAAAATTTTTTTTTTCTTATTTTTTTAAATCATTGAACTTAATTTATTGAAAAGCTCAGGAAATTGCATGCATATAAAAAAGTGTATGTTTTTTTAAGTAGAATACTGTATTTATAAGAAAATAATTATAAAAAAATATTTTTTTTTAGTATTTTTTCTCAATTATCATCGTCATCGGTAGAATCATCTTCTTCCTCTGACTCGATGATTTTTTTTGTCTCAAAATTTAACTTGAAAATTAATTCAATTAATTTTTTTTTTTTAAATATTTACTATATGAAGTCATATTAGCACTTACTCGTCTGTCGATGTACCAAGAACCTCAGTAGATGTGGAATCAGCAGCATGTGATTTGGAGCACTCTCCAGAAACAGGAAAATGTGACTCGGAAATCTCTCCAGAAATAGGAGCACGTGATTCGGAGCTATTGCCAGAAACTTCCGATGCATTATCAGATTCCATTACACTTTGCTGATGTTGTAAACAATATCATGCCACGAACGAGTCTGTGTGATCAGCTGTGATGGCGTCATGGCAACAGAAACCAGAGTGGGGACGGAGTGAGAGAGTAATAGATAGAGAAAGAGTGAGAGAGGAATAGAAACGCGGAGAGGGGAATATAGGCATCACGTAGCTGCACGCAATAAACTTTATCGATGAATGTTTGTTATTTCGGCTTGTGGAAACCGTCAGATTATATATTTTTCGTAATTCTTGAATTATTCCCTTCAAAATAAAAAAAAAATTAACCACGCTCGAGAATGTCGAGATGACGTTTTTTTTTTACAACTTTCTAGCCCTACCCCTTCTTTACGTCACTCTCAAATTGTCAGATTAGTAGAATACACACGTTTTAGTATGTAACTAACTCATCCTACCTTAATCTGACGCGCTCGGGAATTTCAGATGATGATTTTTTTTTACTAATCTGATCCTTTATCCTTGACGGGCGGCCATGTATATGGGGCTCATAGTTGGTGGAAGGACTTAACCGGGTACAAGGTATCCCCCCTGTATATTAATCTGACGCGCTTTAGTAAATCCCGAAATCCCCTCTTGGGCTCCCCTACTATAATATAATACTGATAGGAGAAAGGCTAAAATTGATATACATTTAACATTGACTTGTTTCAATTTTTACAAAACTTGAGCTTAGATCAATTAGCCTTTCTAGAATAAATGCAAAAGTTGTTACTCTCTGTCTGTCTGTTAGCTTATAATTTGAGATCCTGAAAAGAACATAGCATAGTTTTATTCCGGAAAATAAAAACTATGATAATGTTCTCGCAATGCGTAATAGTGCGCTAGTAATTAATAAATTAAAATTTTATTATAAGATGTTTATTATTTAATTTATTTACCTCATCTAAGAAATTCGTGACATCGTAGACATCATTGTGAATTATCATCCAAACGCTATCCTTGTGATTGTGCTTTTTAACTTCTGCGGTAGTAATTATTCTGCTCATTGTCACGTTTGGTCACGTTTTAATAACACTGATAAAAAATAAGTTATTTTCATTCACAACTTTCTGTAAATTCTCATCACACTGTGTATGGTTAACTGACACTCACCTCACTCACTCACTTGCTGTCAATGTCAATAAAATAATTTGCAAAACGGTAACTCAACGTTTTGATTGTGCAATAGATAACTGATTGTAGTTCAAGGCTACACCGACTTTATCCTATTTATTCATCATTTAGCTTCTTTACACAGCAACTGTTGATCTAATACTAACTATAGGGATAACTGAAACCTTTACTTTTTATATACAGCAGCGTGACTTGCAGGTTTTGTCTGAAACGTAACAAATAGTTTATGTAGGTACAATGGTTTCAAAACACGTTCGATCGAATACTGTCATCTATCTGTCAAGTCAAGTCCAGGGGGGGGACAGTCGCCTATACCGTACTAATTCATGTCGATAGCGCCGCCATCTCCTTTATCTAACCTAAAATAAAACAGATTGTTGTCGTTTGTTTCAGATAGATGTCACTGAAAGCTTGAGATCACAAAATTTTATTTATTAAAAAATATTTTGTCGTTGATAATTACCGCAAAAATGAACTTTATTTTCGAAATTGACAATCGTATTGTAATTTCTAATATAAAAGTCACATAATTGTATCCGCTCAGTCGTTACAAATATTTTTTGTGTAGCAACCCTCTATGTCAGGCCAGGCGTCTATTCGCGCTCAACAAGGAACAAGATGGCTACGTTACAATCGAAACTCAAGTGCTCAGACCCTAGGACCAAGTATAAGAATGGACTAATTCTATTTAAGACGAAATATAACTATCGGTATTCTCTCTCCTTCTAAAAGAAAACAACATCTGCAAATAGAGACAGATATACGTTTGCCTGTATTGGCTTTCATTTCAATGAAGCCGGTTTACTATAGGCATTTATACATCTATTATAGATAGGTACTAGAGCTGTACCACTGCCATATCGATGAACTTTAGCTTTCAAAAAATATTTATTGTTTGTGTCATAAATTAATGGACCAAATTGGACTCGACTCATTTACTTAAATTTATGCAAAATAATTTGATTATATTGGAACGAGTAGTAATTGTCAATTATGATTATAAAAATAAGCATACTACGGCGCTCTTGGCCGATGGATGGCGGGCCGGCGCGGGCTAGTCGAATCTAATAACCACAAACTCGGAAAACGATACGGAGTCCTTTACAACAACAACAAAGAAAAAACGTAAATTAACCTGCCCGAGCCGCAACGCCATTTTCCGAGCGCCTAAAATGGCCTAAATACCTATAGTACTCGTACGTGCCACGTACAAATTTTTTTTCGACACCACAGTTTGGTCCCACTATGAAGTAGGCATCAATTATTTATAATTATTTGTACATTTATATAAATAAGAGTATAATGGAGATATTATAACGGGAAAAGTAAAACAACAATCATAAAATAATTATGCTTGTATTTCACGTAGTTTTATCATCTATTGACCACTAAATAAAATCAGTTTATTAAAATAATTTCTTACATATTTTTGAGGAGCCATGGCCTTTTTACATTCATGATGAATTCTGACTTTTAAAAATGTATTACAAATGGATTTTATCAACAGGTGTTTATGGTTAAATGTTACAACATAATAATCAGTGGCGTGTTCATCTAATGAAGAAAATACACAATTTTCTGTTTCTTTCAAAACATTGGTGATCATTGGCAAAATATTTTTAGGATTTCCTACTTTTGTAACACCCAATATGTTTAAATTAAACTTCAATATCTTTTCAGTATGGTAGCATACTTTAATTACATCAGTAGAAGGTTTTAACAAGCCACCTATATTTTTATTCACAATTAATAAATTTGACATTCCTCACAATGTATATATTTTTTAATTTTCCTTGTCACGAATCCCGCCATATAACCTATTACTTGTTTGTTATACTCACTAAGGTGAGTATAAAATTTAATATTCGTGGTCAGAGTCCATTAACCAACTGTTGTCAGAAGGCAAATCAATCAGTATCTTTGCGTTCCAGTAAAACTTTATCTTTTCTCATATTGTGATTGACAGTTTGGATGTAATTGGGTATATTAGTTTGCAATATTTTTATGTCATCCAAAGGAAGACAATTTCCATTTCGACTATTAGTCATACTTGTTAAGGCCATTTTTTGGCCGGATGCTGCACTTCGTGAAGAAAGCAAGCCGCTTTGCACAGTGATAGTACAGACTAAACTGAGTGATTTGACTCGCAGCAGCGGAAGTTTCACCCCTTAGGAACAGAGATGGCGCCACTTCTTTAAAAAATATTTCAAAAAATTCTACAAGCTAAAGTAATAAACCGATTTCAATGTTTAATATCTCAAATGAGAGCCTATTATATGCGTTACTTATAAAAAAATACAAAAAAAATATTTACAAAAACTTTTGTCAAAAAACGCCATCTTAAGTGTTTTTTTCTTACCTGATTTGTAGTTTTTACTTGATTGCTTAAAAAAACTGTATGCAACATGAATGGTTTAATGCATGTACATATTACTGAGTACATAACAAGTATTTTAAAAAAAATCCGACACCGATACCTATCATATTTAACGAAATATGACAGTTTAAATGTGAGCACAAATTTCTTTAAAAAATATTTCAAAAAATTCTACAAACTAAAGTAATATACCGATTTCAATGTTTAATATCTCAAATTAAAGCTCATAACATTCATTATTTACAAAAAAATATAAAAAAATATTTACTGAAAACTTTTGGCAAAAACCACCATCTCAAGTTTTTTTTTCTTACCTGATTGGTAGTTTTTATTTGATTGCTTAAAAAAACTGTATGCAACATGAATGGTTTAATGCATATACATGTTACTGAGTACATAATAAGTATTTAAAAAAAAATTTACACCGATAACTATCATATTTCACGAAATATGAAAGTTTAAATGTGAGCACAAATGTCTTTAAAAAAATTCAATAAATTCTACAAGCTAAACTAATAAACCGATTTAAATGTTTAATATCCCAAATCAAAGCTCATAAAATTCATTATGTAGAAAAAAATATTAAAAAAATATTTACTGAAAATTTTTGGCAAACAACGCCATCTTAAGCTTTTATTTCTTACCTGATTGGTAGTTTTTACTTGATTGCTTAATAACATTGTATGTTGTATGCAACATGAATGGTTTAATGCATACTTATATATATTTCTGAGTAAATAACAAGTATTATAAAAAAACCTACACCGATACCCTTCATACTTCACGAAATATTTAAGTTTAATTGTGCACGCTTTTCTTACAAATAAATTTCAACGAAATCTTCAAGTGAAACTAGTACTCTGATTATAATGTTTAATGTTAAATGAAAAGAAGAACGAAATTACCTATTATTAAAAAAAAAATTTTTTTCCTGGTGTTACGAAAAAACATAATTACTTTAAAATTAGTAATTATTAAGACAATAAATAAAAACTATACCGTTTCCGGCATAGTTGGTTCTGAGATGTAATATATATTGCTTAGTAGTTGGCGAATTTATTTAAAAATTAGCTTTTTATGTGATAGGTAGGGCTACAGCTTATAGATATGTCACATTTGAAATAAAAGACTATGAACATCAATGTTCATCAAATATTTAAGTTAAAACCTATAAGTCCTCTTCGGGTTCATCGGCAGATGTAGAACTGAAAAGGAAAAGTCGTTTTGAAGTACTTGTGCTTTTCAATACTACAAAATCACAGATCTTTTAGACACGGACTGTGTTGCTGTAATTACTGTTGAATTATTTTTGTGCCTAGTTGATTACCATTAGATCTAAAATTTTGTGCCTACCTGTGGAAATCAGTGGGCAGCATACTAAATAACCCTGCATTGAATATTATATTAACTTACTTTTTATTTGTACAGCCACCTTTGCAGGATTTACACTGGGCAGTGCATGGTAAGCTGACCCGACGACACCCACAACGCATGGTATCGCAGCCAGATTTGCAGCCACAATACTTAATGGTCCAAGAGGCTTACTTTCTTTTGCCAACTCTCTTTTGCCTTAGTCCATCCCCAAGAAGATGGACATGGTACGGAAACTTCTGGTTTCAGAGCGTTTCTCCATATTTGGCCCGCTTGGTAAGCTTCACGCAGTGTATGTTTATAGAGAGCATGTCCATACCATGTCCATCTTCTTGGGGATGGACTAAGGCAAAAGAGAAGGACTCCAGAATTGTCGCAGTTACAGCGATTTGGTCGCAATTAAGCCTCTTGGACCATTGTGGCTGCAAATCTGGCTGCGATACCATGCGTTGTGGGTATCGTCGGGTCAGCTTACCATGCACTGCCCAGTGTAAATCCTGCAAAGGTGGCTGTACAAATCAAAAGTAAGTTAATATAATATTCAATGCAGGGTTATTTTGTATGCTGACCACTGATTTCCACAGGTAGGCACAAAATTTTAGATCTAATGGTAATCAACTAGGCACAAATATTAATTTAATAATTTAATTTAAACAGTAATTACAGCAACACAGTCCGTGTCTAAAAGATCTGTGATTTAGTAGTATTGGAATAGCACAAGTACTTCAAAACGACTTTTCCTTTTCAGTTCTACATCTGCCGATGAACCCGAAGAGGACTTATAGGTTTTAATTTAAATATTTGATGAACATTGATGTTCAGTCTTTTATTTCAAATGTGACATATCTATAAGCTGTAGCCCTACCTATCACACAAAAAGCTAATTTTTAAATAAATTCGCCAACTACTAAGCAATATATATTACATCTCAGAATCAACTATGCCGGAAACGGTATAGTTTTTATTTATTGTCTTAATAATTACTAATTTTAAAGTAATTATGTTTTTTCGTAACACCAGGAAAATTTTTTTTTTTTAATAATAGGTAATTTCGTTCTTCTTTTCATTTAACATTAAACATTATAATCAGAGTACTAGTTTCACTTGAAGATTTCGTTGAAATTTATTTGTAAGAAAAGCGTGCACAATTAAACTTAAATATTTCGTGAAGTATGAAGGGTATCGGTGTAGGTTTTTTTTATAATACTTGTTATTTACTCAGAAATATATATAAGTATGCATTAAACCATTCATGTTGCATACAACATACAATGTTATTAAGCAATCAAGTAAAAACTACCAATCAGGTAAGAAATAAAAGCTTAAGATGGCGTTGTTTGCCAAAATTTTCAGTAAATATTTTTTTAATATTTTTTTCTACATAATGAATTTTATGAGCTTTGATTTGGGATATTAAACATTTAAATCGGTTTATTAGTTTAGCTTGTAGAATTTATTGAATTTTTTTAAAGACATTTGTGCTCACATTTAAACTTTCATATTTCGTGAAATATGATAGTTATCGGTGTAAATTTTTTTTTAAATACTTATTATGTACTCAGTAACATGTATATGCATTAAACCATTCATGTTGCATACAGTTTTTTTAAGCAATCAAATAAAAACTACCAATCAGGTAAGAAAAAAAAACTTGAGATGGTGGTTTTTGCCAAAAGTTTTCAGTAAATATTTTTTTTATATTTTTTTGTAAATAATGAATGTTATGAGCTTTAATTTGAGATATTAAACATTGAAATCGGTATATTACTTTAGTTTGTAGAATTTTTTGAAATATTTTTTAAAGAAATTTGTGCTCACATTTAAACTGTCATATTTCGTTAAATATGATAGGTATCGGTGTCGGATTTTTTTTAAAATACTTGTTATGTACTCAGTAATATGTACATGCATTAAACCATTCATGTTGCATACAGTTTTTTTAAGCAATCAAGTAAAAACTACAAATCAGGTAAGAAAAAAAAACTTTAGATGACGTTTTTTGACAAAAGTTTTTTGTAAATATTTTTTTTGTATTTTTTTATAAGTAACGTATATAATAGGCTCTCATTTGAGATATTAAACATTGAAATCGGTTTATTACTTTAGCTTGTAGAATTTTTTGAAATATTTTTTAAAGAAGTGGCGCCATCTCTGTTCCTAAGGGGTGAAACTTCCGCTGCTGCGAGTCAAATCACTCAGTTTAGTCTGTACTATCACTGTGCAAAGCGGCTTGCTTTCTTCACGAAGTGCAGCATTTTGTCTCTAACAAGTATGACTATATGTTTGAATTTTGCATGAACTAAAAGTTTCTTGTAAGCTACCATAAACAATTTAGCAGAAGGATTATTGTTGAAACCCCCTTGAGCTCGTATTGCCCCGAAAAAAATTTCTAAATGATCTTGCGAGAGCTTATAATGTAGGCAAGAACCAATAGTTTTTATTTTCTGAGACGTAATTTTCATACAGAAATATTATCGCTCGGATGCACGTTAGAAAGCCAGTTTTACGGTGGGATTCAATTAGCAGTTCACCATTAGTTCACAATTTGTTCGCAATTCGTTTATTATCATATCAGTATGGGCTATTATTTTATTTTGTCTGTGGTATTGTTGTCTAACTTTTTTTAAAACTCTACCTCTTCTTTCCGCAGTAGTTTTTAACCGGTTTACCACTTTTTTTAATTTTTCTATTATTTTATTTTTTTACTTATTGTACCTTTCAGTTCTGACAACTCATCTTCATGACTCTTCATGGAAGTTGACGGTGTGCATAACTCCAATCTCGTAGATCGGGGACGCTTGAATTTACCCTGAAAGAATAATAAGAACTTATTTCCGTCTTTGCATTTGAACCAAGCGAGATACAAAGGGCTGCTTGCTATGCAAAGGAATACTATGACTGTACCACTGAGCATTCTGGCCATGCTATGATATTGAACATATTAACATAGACAGTTTTTTTAATACATAAAATAAAGTTATACCTAATAAACGCTCACCTTTTGCAAGCTTGTCGGTACATGTGTGAATATAGTAGGTACTGCATCACTGTGCAGGACTTTTGTTTGAAATCCTTTCCGATAACATGATTTATGAAAGTGTAGTGAACACAATCGAGAATACGGTGAAGGAGTCCAGCTTTCCCGGTTCACATTCTGTTTCCACTTATTTCTTAAATCAGGCTCTTTTGGAAACCTGAGAATAATACACATTACAATTAACATTATATTAGCCGTACATAATACGATTTTAATAATAGTTTTTTCTTATGTAAATAGAAAATAGAAAAATAGAAATAGAAACGTTTATTCGCTAATTCGCAAATTACATATTATAAGTAAGTACACAAAATAAAACAAGTATAAAATAAATATTAACGACAGTATTTGCGAAATCGCGAAACGGTCTTTGCTCAGCATAGTGTTGGCCGTAGAGGCCAACGCGTATGTCTTGTGCTAGCTTCTCTGAGACTACAAAATATTTAAGAGAAACATATTCATTTTAAATACAAGTGAAAAAACTGAACCTGACATTATAAACATCGATTAATTTTAACCACATCACTATCATACAATTTTAAGTACATGAACTGTCAATTACTCCATGAACAGATGTTTATTGTTCATTATTTTTACAAGTCTTTGGCCTTACGTGACCTTATTGACTTTACGATACTTAGAACTGCAATTTTATTATTCAGAACAGATCACATAATCTAAAAATTGCGTAATAATTTCATTATGATAGTCGATAACTTACCGATGGAAAGATATCCTTTGGTCACTTTCTGTTAATACACCCATTCTACTCTTGCAACCGATAGCCACACAAGCCATGGTTCCAATGATATTAAATCAACTAAATTTCACAAATCAAATTTGCATTAAACGCATAAAATCAGGGAAAAACTGATAACCACTTTGGTATCCAGACGGCTACCACGGTGACTCAAAATTTGACACACTGGCTTTTAAGATGGCGTTGTTTGTCTATGCTTCTTTCTTTTTTTCATAGTGAGAGATTCCATCTGCTAAAAAGAGACATATGACAGTTTTTTGTTCGTCTTAAATAGAGTTAGTCCATTCTTATACTTGGTCCTAGCTCAGACCACATAAAAAGTAAAGACAGTGCTGCAAACGGAAAATTGAGGCTGGTTTAAACTTAAGAAGACTGAATTCAAGCGGTCTCACTTCTCTTTGCAGCCCTGTTTTTAGTTTTTATGTGGTTTGAGCTGGGAAGCAAATCCAGTAAAGTAAAAGAATACCTGTGACTATTAATAGCTATACGTATGGATGGATATATACATCAATGGTACTAGTTACGAAATGCAGACGGCGCTTCAAAACGGTCTGCATGAATGAGACGAGAGAGGGCTCTCTTTTCCCCGTATATTATACTACTCTTTGGTCAAGTCATCAAAGTCAAAAATGTTTGCGACTGCGTTGTGTTGTGTAAATAATTTAATTTTGTTCGAGAAAAAAATACTTATTTTATGATTGGTGCATGACTATTTTTAGAAATCACTGTAATCAGTAATCCTACATGTTTTAACAATCAATTAAATTGAGTAAAGTTTCTGTAAACAAGTGCGTGATATGATAATGATAACAACTTTACTATATGGAAATAACCTCAAATGTAATTTAACTTATTATTAGACTTGATGTGCCTTCAATATTTTAAGTCATAAATTCCAAAGACTCATATAACAATAATATAAATGGCTGATGAACGAGACTTTAATGACATTTTAGTGGACATTTTTGTCAATGAGGAAACTGAATACAAAAATAGTTTTGAAGAAGGTCTTAGAGCAGGCAAAGAGGCTGGGAACCCTGAAGGTTATCACCTAGGCTACCACAGAGGTGCAGAGTTGGGTAAAGAACTAGGTAAGCTTAAGTGGTGGCATTATTTACCCACTTTAAAAAAAGAGGTTCCCGTTGGTTTTTTTTTGTATTTAGGTATGTCCTTCGTTATCTTGTCACAATGAAACCAATTTCAATGATAATCTTTTTGTTTGAAAGTGTATATTTCAAAAGTAGCCCCATATATTAATTAAAATCAATTTAATGATGACTTTATTATTAGCTAAAAAAACATAACTTGTGCTTCTCCATATTCAGTTCAGCAATATTTAACTAAACCATGCCAATTATTGATTTATTATTTAATTAATTTCCAGGGTACTACTTAGGGACAGCAACCTATTATATGAACACAAATGAAAAGACAGAGACAAAACATTCAGAGAAAATATTGAGCCAGCTGACCAAAGTAAAAGAGCTCATCGAAGCATTCCCTCGTACCAATTCCGAAGATCATGATATACTGGATATGGCTGAGAAGATAAGAGCCCAGTATAAAAAAGCTTGTGCTTTACTGAAGATACCAGCAAATAACCCTTATGGTGCCGGTGTATCATTTTAGAAAACCAACAAACTAAATGTATCTTTATCCTACTAATATTATAAATGTGAAAGTTTGTGAGTGCAGCAGCGTCTTTACCCCAGTAGTGCCCGTGTGCAATTATTACTTTAGCGCCATCTAGGAAGAGCACGGTCAAAATGGAATAGGTATAAAGTGCCGCGTCCGGCGCCCCTAACACCGCTGCGCCCGTGTGCAACGCACACCCTGCGCTATAGGTAAAGATGCCTCTGTGTGAGTGAGTGAGTGAGTGAGTATGTTTGTTACTTCATTACGCTGAAACGGCTGGACGGATTTAGATGAAATTTGGCAAAAAGTTAGTTAGAGACCTGGATTAAAACAGGATACTTTTTATCCTGATATTCCCACAGGATAGGGATAAAATCTCTTAATAACAACCGTTGGGCTTAGAGTCATGAAATTTGGTATGTAAGTAGCTGGACCTTTGGAATAACATGTAGGCTACTTTTTATCTCAATATTCCCACAGGATAGGGATATAATCTCGAAACAACAACCACTGGGCTTAAGTCATGAAATTTGTCCATGATTGTTTTTAATGTAACATCAATGAAAACAACGATTAATTTTTGGGAATTTTTAAAAATACTGGAATATCAATTCAGCTGCTAGACCTAATGATTTACGTGTGCGAAGCCGCGGGTAAACGCATAGCATAATATAGTCTGAAAAATGAGCCTCGCATTCTAAAGCATATCAGCTGTTCCCATACGTTATTAAAATCTAATGATGATATGTCCAAAAGGTCAATAAAACAAATGCAAGGACAATGAACATAAAGAACAATTATACAATTGTTGTGGCAAAAAAGGCAAAATTAAAAAAAAAGTTATATTACGAACAGCCCATGATGATTTTGATAAGTAGTAAAATTGTATTTAAAAAATAACATAATTGTACGAGTAGTAGGATTAGAAGTAGGATCAAAATATAAAGTAAAGAAGTGTTATTTAGTATATTATTAAACTGGTGTTACAAACTGGTTTCAATCGATGCTTTTATTGTACATGTACGTAACTGGTTTCAATCAAGCATTTTGTTTTATCTGTAAGTAACTAGTTTGTTCAAACAGCCATTCCAGTATGGACTCAACCATGTTCAAGCTCAGAAGTCACATAGACGCAATAGTCACATACTTGACACCGCTTCTACCGCTGGCCAATTGCCACATGGTTGAGTTTCTGACGGAGAAACATTGGGAGAGACTGCTGCCAAGAGGTCTGAGGGAAACACTAGATGGTATGGAAATGGACACCGCTGTAGAACTGTTCTGGAGCAGCTGCGAAAACAATGACTGTGGTAAGTTTAAACAATCAAGGCTTAAATAAATGTGCTAGTAAAATGTTCTGATCTACTCCAAGGGGGAATTCGTCAACTGGGTCATGGGTCATGGGTCGTGGGTTCGAACCCCGGCTCGCACCTCTGAGTTTTTCGAAATTCATGTGCGGAATTACATTAGAAATTTACCACGAGCTTTGCGGTGAAGGAAAACATCGTGAGGAAACCTGCACAAATCAGCGAAGCGATTCAATGGTGCGTGCGAAGTTCTCAATCCGCACTGGGCCCGCGTGGGAGCTATGGCCCAAGCCCTCTTGTTCTGAGAGGAGGCCTGTGCCCAGCAGTGGGACGTATATAGGCTGGGATGATGATGATGAATCCTGGCTATGAGTGCAAATGACAGACAGCAGATGCAAGGTAATCTTTTAAGGGTTCCATTTTTGCTTTTAAGGCGTGGACCCTAAAAACCATTTAAATCTAACCTGGAAAACCAGATAAGTCGTCATTCGTTAATCAATTGTAATTTTAAATTTTTTTGTAGTTTTAAAATAACTAGTCAAGATATCGGTTCACCGTCTCCCGTTTCGTTGTTTAGTCTAACCGGTAGTTTTTCTAATTCCAGACAAGTCGGAGCTCAGCCGATGGGTGCATGCTGCCCGTTCTCACTGCCTCGCAGTCAACAACCAGTATTGCCTCTCCGTAGGGCAGTTTGAAAACCGCATCAAGTCTTGGGGTGGAGAGATGCAGCCTGAGATCAGAGTCAAGGACTTCATGAGTTCCAAGAAAAGTTATGAGGTTTGTGATTAGTTTTCTGATCAGCCAAGAAACAAACAGACACTCACAAACTTTTGCATTAATAAAATTGCTTGTTACCCGCGACTTCGTCCGCCTAGAATTCGTTTATTGCTATCCTGTGGCAACTATGCAATTTTTCAGGATAAAAACAATTCTATGTCCTTCTCCAGGACTCAAACTATCTGGGGAGGCGAAGTAGAAGGAAGTTGAAGGGGTCTAACCTGGTTCGAATTTACTCCCCCTTCGCGTGCTAGATCTTGTTGGACGCTCGCTTTTCTTCTTTGATTCTTTCACCCCAGGGTGTTTTATGTAGGATTTGTATCTTAATTTGCGAAGAAAACGTCGAAGGCAGCAGGAGCTCGACCCAACGCGCTGCAGAGATGAACAAATGTGTCGGTTTTTTTTTCCTACCCCCAGTTAGATCATAATTGGATAATAGGGTAAGGAAAAGGAGGGTAGAAATTTGGTGTAGTGAGGGGATGAATCGGTACTTGCCACTATCTGCACATCGAATTTCATCTCAATTGATTCAATGGTTTAGACGTGATGAAGTAACAAACAAACAGACTTACAAATTTTAGGAGTAAGTGGTATGGTATAATCCGGAGTTCTATATCTGTCAACCGTGATTTAAATCTGTTTCGATTTTCCAGGTCAGCACAATGTCTCGTCTTCTCTCTTCCCTCTACCACGCGACAGGTGCTTCGTGTTCTGTGGAAGCTGGGGGCGGGCGAGGCCACCTCTTCGCCGCTGCCACACTCGCCTACAGGCTGCGCTGCCTGACTGTGGACTGTGATGCAAACACGCTCGCCAGTGCTGAGGAGCGCGGCAAAGTTATACAGGTGAAGTTACATTTCAATTTACAGTCACCAGCACCAATATCTGACACAACAAGCGTGCATAAATATCTGATATGACTCTATTTCTAGGGCCGGAAGGACGTGTCAGATATTTTTTCACACTCCGCTGGGGCAGATATTAATGCTGGTGACTGTACAGTCACCAGCTCGAATATCTGATTGGTGTTTGTATGCCTTATGGCGCAACATAGTGTTACTGAAAATTACCTTATTACAATCTGCTTGGGAATTTGGTGCGTAGAGAGCAAGATCTCAACAATATTAAATAGGCATTTTTTTAGGCAATCCCAAGTCCCAAAATCGTAAAAATTATATCTACACATACGTACATGAAATTTGCATGGGTGTTCTTCATGCTGCATAAATAAAGACCACAATCAAATTTTTATTATATCCCATGGGAAGTTCAAAAAATCTCGCAATTCAATTAAAAGGCCACGGGTACAGACTAACAGCCTTATTCATAAAAAAATCCTTAATTGAGGTTTGATCGGTCTGTTACTTAGCAGACTGATTAAGCTTGTTAGACGGTTGTCAAGAAGTATGATTCATAAACGCTTGCTAGCAGTCTGCTAGTTGTTGAGCTGCTGATAGACGAATTAGACGCGTTATGTTGGCCACCTTGACAAATCAAAGACAAAAAATGGCCTTATCGATAATTAAAAAAAAAAATTGACAGCAGTGACAGCAAATTAGCAGGAAAGAAAATAAAAAGCGAGATGTTTGTTTTCCCGCCATTTCCAATCCGCATGTTTATGTTGTGCAAAAAGCCATAATTATGTTAATCATCCTAATTTTTTTTTCATATTTATTGTTAATTTATTGTTGCTAATTTAGAGGATTTTTAAATACAAATTCCTGAAAATAATTTTTCCTGTTTTTTTTTAAATCTTTGCGTAGCCCTGCCTCCACTATAAATATCTTCGATATGGTTTTTTGCTCTTGTCAAAGTCAGCTGTTCATACTTGTGGTGGCCATTTTGTGACTTAGCAGGGAGATAAAGGAGGGTCTACGTCCTCTAACTTTAGCAGAGCCTTGATCGACTGATTAGCGCTAACAGACGTTTATGAATCATGTTTTTTAGCATCGGGCCTTCAAGGAGCCTTCAAGGAGGCTCTAACTTTTTATGAATAAGGCTGTAATGATTAAAAAATGGGATAAACTTTTTCAGAAACAATGGCACGCCATAGCCAAGCAGGTAGAGGACGGGCGAGAGCAGAACGTGCCCAAGCCTGTAGGCGAGGGGCTCCATCGGTTCGCGAAGCTCTTTGTAACGGAAGACACTGATCTCGCGGCCGTTGTCAAGGAGAAATTCCCTGAACTGGAGCACGATGATGCGAGGATACTTCTCACAGGTAGTTGAGGGTTTTTTAATTTTAACGGTTTTGTACTTAAAGGGTGACAAACGGTCAATGTGTGTTAACGTTCAATAAACAACTTTAATATTTAAAAAAAAATTGTGTAGGTACTTACCAGAATTTTCTTTTTGAATTTAATTTTTAATAATACAAGTACATAATATGAGCATTGTGAATTTGAATTTTTGTGAACTAATTTTTTTTATGGAAAATGTTTACTGATTTTTTTTATATTTATTCATTATTATTTGAAACTAGCCGTTACCCGCGACTCCGTCCGTGCGGAATTCGTTTATCGCTATCCCGCGGGAACTATGCGATTTTCAGGGATAAAAACTATCCTATGTCCTTCTCCGGGACTCAAATATCTGTATACCGAATTTCATCTAAATCGGTTCTGTGGTTTAGGCGTGATGGAGTAAACAAACAAACAGACTTCCAAACTTTCGCATTTATAACAAAATATTCTGTTCTATTGTATACCTTCGCGACCGTACTCGTACTCAGGTCTCCATACATGTGGCAACCTGGGGCCATCCTCGCTCCGCATCTTCGCATCGCAACCGTCCACTTGCGCAGTTCTGAACGTGCCCTGCTGCTACCACCTCCTCACTGAGGAACTGGACAGCTCTCTCTTCGACGTGTTCCAGATAAACTATGGGGGTGAAGGCGAGAGGAGGGGGTTCCCTATGTCAGAACATTTGAGAGGTGAGCGAATGCAGCGTATATTATATATTTTTTTTTATGTGTATTATAGCACAAAACACAGATAGTTCAGAATTCAATCTCCATACAAGTGCGCTCGGGCATCACACACATAGACACTGCTCACGGACACGATATCTCGGACCGGTTGGGACCAGTGCGAGCGCGAGTGCCATCCGCTTGAGACACGCGTCTGTGAACTTTTTTGTGCAATAATATGGCAATAATGGAGCAACAAAAAAAATTTTATAACTGTTCAGTGGACGGTTGTTTAAATTAAATAATCGTGAATTTCGCCAATAACGAAATCGTTGCAAGATATTTTCTGTGGCAAATTTATAATATAACAATGACCTTAAAATTAAAATATTTTAGTTATTAATTTATATTTCCATTCTTCCCGTTTCATTCTCAACAATAAATCAAACAACTAAATATAAGCGCCACTGCCACGATAGTTTTTTGGTGCATAAGCCATAGTTGACAACCTTAGAGCGACCGCCGAGCGTAGGTATGAAAAGTGAAATGCATACAGGAGATTGACTTCTGATCTGAACTATCTTTGTTTTGTGATTGTAAAACCCCCTTGCAAAAAAATATGCTCGTTTTTTTTTTGCAAGGGGGTTTAGTTACTTTATTATAAATTTTAACAGGTTCCCTGTCCCGAAGCAACGTGCAGCGTTCTTTTGACTCATACCCATAGTAATGATAAAGTAATTTAATAACCCCATAGTAATTTTCATTGGTTATCTAAATATGAAGATTGTTTTTTTGGAATCTTTTTGTATATTTTTTATTTCAATTCCAAATCCAGTGCTGGTCTTATTTTTCTGGTTTTTCTGTGCATCTATATTTCAGTTTGTATTTTATATCTAAATATGGTTCAAGAATAAAAATAATATAATATAGTACGTAATAAAATTGATTATTTATCAAAAGAACAACTGCATTATTTACATCACTGGCCATGAGGCACGTGTGCCTCATGGATGTACCAGTAAGGATGTTACCAGACCAATCGATCGATCATCGATCGATGGTAGAACCGATTGGTCGACGTCGATCGATTGTTCCTACCAGACCAGTCGATCGACTTCGATCGATGGTAGAATCGATTGGGGTCGACGTCGATCGATTGTTCCTATCAGACCAGTCGATCAACTTCGATCGACGTCGATCGATGCCGTCGATCGATAATCGATCGATTGGTCTGGTAACACCCTAAGGTCACGCATGAGGCACAAAGCAACAAGATTGTTTTTTTTTTATTCGACTGGATGGCAAACGAGCAAGTGGGTCTCCTGATGGTAAGAGATCACCACCGCCCACAAACATCTGCAACACCGGGGGTATTTCAGACGCGTTGCCAACCTAGAGGCCTAAGATGGGATACCTCACGTGCCAGTAATTTCACCGGCTGTCTTACTCTCCACGCCGAAACACAACAGTGCGAGCACTGCTGCTTCACGGCAGGATTAGCGAGCAAGATGGTGTTAGCAAACCGGGCGGACCTTGCGCAAGGTCCTACCACCTGCAAAATAATTGAATTGCCTGAATTTGCTATTACTTTGACTTTGCTGACCTTTTAGAGGTATGATTATGTACCCGAAGAGTGAGACGCAACCCTGTTAATGTCGCTACACTGTCACTAAAGTCATTGTATTGTATTGTGTAACCGAATATTTGTGGCTGGCATCACTAATATGTAATGGTCGCTGTAGGATACAACCTCGGCCGTAATGCGAGGATGCTGGCTGCACAGTCCATAGACCGTGTGGTGGCGCAACGCCAATTGCCGGCCAAGAGTTTACTACACCGTGCTCTCTTACAGGTACAAGTAAACTAGCTTTTGCTTTCCCTCGGGAATTGTGCTTTTTTCGGGATAAAAAGTAGCCTAACATATACTATCTCTATGCCAAAAATCTCTATGCCAGAAAGACGGACAAACATACAAACACACACACTTTCGCATTTCTAATATTAGTATGGACAGCGACTCTGCTTGAGAGGCCCCATGTCTAACTATAAGGCTGTATATTTTCTGAACGTATCATTTTTAAAAGCCGTGGTGGCCTAGTTGTTTGACCTATATTGCCTCTCAAGTTAAGGGTCGTTGGTTCAAGTCCGTGCTCGCACCTATGAGTTCTCCGGAATTTGTGTGCGAAATTGCATTCGAAATTGACTACGAGCTTTACGGTGAAGGAAAACATCGTGAGGAAACCTACACAGACCGGCGAAGTAGTTCAATGGTGTATTTGAAGTTCCCAATCTGCACTGGGCCCGCGTGGGAACTACGGCCCAAGCCCTACTCTCATTCTGAGAGGAGGCCTGTGCCCTGCAGTGGGAGGTAGGTATATATGCAGAATGGCTGAAATGATGATCACTTTTTAAAACTGGCAATTTCGTTCAGCTTCGTTTAATAGTCAGTTAGTCTTTAGCTGAACCAATACGCGAAACTCATTAAAATATTCTATTACAGGAACTTATAAAGAAGCACAAACCTGACTTCGTCCTAGCGGAAGGGAGACTGAAGCGCGTCGCGGCCAAAACGCAAGATTTCGTACAATATTTCAAAATGGCGGACTCAATTTTGAATTTAGAACTCTTTGAAAGCTTACCTGCCAGTGCTATGGGGAATGTAGATTGCCAGTGGAAAAAAATGGTTTTGTTTTATCTGATAAGGTTATGTTTGGCGCAAGTGGTTGAAAGTTTGATTTTATTGGATAGATTATTGTTTTTAAGGGAAAACGGTTACAATAATGTATTTTTGGTCAAATTGTTTGATCCAGTGTTATCGCCACGATGTCATTGTATAGTTGCTGTGAAATAAAATATAGAATATATTTTTAACTTAACTTTTCAGTTTTTTTATTCCATTACCTTGCATTCATTTAACTCGAAAGTGTGGCGGCGTAATAACTGTTATAAATGCTGTCTTAAATATTTAAATACCCCCATTAAACTATCTAAACATTTACATTTCTATACTGAAATACACTAGTCTAGTTTATATTACAATGATAGATAAGTAAAATGTTTAAAATCCTTGAATGTACCAAATCTGGCAGCTGGTTTGTTTACATTTAGTTAAATACCTATCCAAACCAAGTATAGTTAGTTTGAACGCCATAGTCAGCAAAACACGACAGCTGAAAATCGTGCAATACTGCCTCGGGTTGCCTAGGTATATTCCAAGTGACATCAGTTATGTTACGTCCTTGTTGCCTATCTAAAATACTTTAAAAAATTACTAACTAAATGAATTTAAAACAATTACTTTGCTGACCCGCGTCCTTATGATAGCTAGAGACCTAGAGGTAGCGTATGCAACAAATTGTTTTTAGTTCATCGATATATGTACCATTACGAAGTAACGCCTGATTCAATAAATAAAATAAGTTTTTGGTAAACATTTCATTCAAACACATGCAGTGCCAAGAACCCGCTAGGCGAGTTCTCTGTTCGTAGAGGCAGTTTTCGCTACAAAGCGGAAAAACGCTGCTACGTGCTACGAGCGTAGCGCG
Organism: Choristoneura fumiferana; assembly: GCF_025370935.1. Taxonomy (NCBI): domain Eukaryota; kingdom Metazoa; phylum Arthropoda; class Insecta; order Lepidoptera; family Tortricidae; genus Choristoneura; species Choristoneura fumiferana. Next base: position 3,224,959 of record NC_133478.1, read on the forward strand.
TAGCAAATACAGTCGCAAATGTGTATTACAAGCTTTTTTTGACTGTACTTGCATTGTCGCCCAAACTACATCTGCCTGCATACAAAATTTCAAGTCGATGCCGTTAAGCGTTGAGGAGTTCCATCCTGCGGAGACGATCCTGGGCGAAATACCAGGATGTCAGTGCCATATTTTTGCCATAAGTATGCCAAATTTCAAGTCAAATCTGATCACTAGAAGTGGGTCAAATTTAACTTGCAAGATTTGACCCGAACATACATATAGGTACATTCATTGCAAGTTAAATAAAAGCTTGTAAAAAAATACCTATTATGCGAATGAATACATAAGAGTCCCGTTTAAAAGTAAAGGCTAGTGTAGAATACATCGCCCTTCTGAAGATTCGTCATCATGAATGAGTTCAAGGCTAGAGTTACCTACTAGCGGTTCGCGAAACAACTGAAATAAATAGGGGGTTGCTGCGGTGACGTAGTTTTTCAGGGAAACGCATTCTGACTGGCCTTGGGTTAGACAGTCCTGCGAAGTAGACAATTAGGTAAATTAATTATTAAACGATTCGAAAAAGGCTTATCGAGTCGAGGGAATTGAATCACGTAGGAGGGTGGAACCTTTTCATAATCAATTTTGCTGTGATTTCTTTGACAAATGCCAAGATGATGATGATGGTGATGTCAAGATGACTTTAGTAGCACAAAGGTTCACAAAGGATATTTGGAAATAATTCCGATCCGCATTAGCGATCCCTTCAAATAGCGAACCTACTGTGTTAAAAATAAAGTTGTGTTAAATACTTGTGATGTATACATCCTATCATTTAATAATATTGTAAATCTGTTTTAAAAAAAAATATATACCTCCTTGAGTTTCTTGCCGGATTCTTCTCAGCAGAGGTTTTTCCGAACCGGTGGTAGATTTTTTTGACATTCATAAGTGCTTGTTATAGCCTAAATTGAATAAAGATATTTTGACTTTGACTTTGACTTTGTTCCACCCTAGTACGTGATTCAGTTTCCTTGGCTGTAGGTACAGTACACCTACCCTAAGAGAACAAACTCGTATTTTTACATCGCCTTTGATCCTGGCACCAGCGACCGAACCCTTCGTCTATCGTCTTCGTCTAAATTTCTAAGAACAGTTCAGTTCAGTTTCTAAGAACATTTCTAATCAATTTAGTAGTTCAGAACTGATAACGCCTTATTCGCGGGAAACTACGCCTCCTTTTGCTAAATAACCACGGCCGGCCACGGTACGCACGCACTATGTGGCTAAACGTACGGTTTATAATAATAATTATAAATTATTTATTTTCAGGAAAAACCCATACTTAGCAATTACACAATTATTGAAATTGTTTGCAGGTGGTAGAACCTTGTGCAAGGTCCGCCCGGATTGCTACCACCATTTTGCTCGCTAATCCTGCCGTGAAATAGCAGTGCTTGCACTGTTGTGTTTCGGCGTGGAGAGCAAGACAGCCGGTGAAATTACTGGCACTTGAGGTACCTATCCCATCTTAGGCCTCTAGATTGGAAACGCATCTGCAATCCCTCTGGTGTTGCAAGTGTCTATGAGCGGTGGTAATCTCTTACCATCAGGAGAACCACTTGCTCGTTTTCCATCCAGTCGAATAAAAAAAAATTACAAAAGGAAATAGGAAAGTACATAAATTAAAAATATAAGTAGTACTCCCAAAGCAGGCGTACTAGGGGGCACACATGATGGGTTGACATGCATCACATATCGCATCGCCCCTCTTATGCTATTGTCTGACTTTGTAAGATATGTGATAAACGAGACTTGCCAAAAGGCACGCGCAAAAACGCATAAAAGTCATCTACCCTGTAGGGCTACTACGAAACTCGAAGTTCGTGTCGTGCGGTCCCTCTGACTTACACTATTTAATACGAGAGTGAGAGGGACGGTACGATACGAACTTCGAGTTTCGAGTTTCGTGGTAGCCCTGCTGTTTGAGCGCGCCGTCTCTTTCTCGAGCGATGTTCAGATGTTGGCTCGGCGCGCGGTTTGAGATTGTAACAAATCAATGCTGTTGTTGTTTACATTACCGCGCGCACAGATTACAAGAATAGTACTTAACTACTTAGCTATCCGCGCGTAACCATAATGTAAACAACAGCATTGATTTGTTATAATCGTAAACCGCGCGCCGAGCCAACCGCGCGTTCTTCTGAACCTTAGCCTAATTTTGAAGAGGGACGGTAGGTACGCTAAAACCGCGCGGCTAACCACATAGTGCGTACGTAGCCTTAGTAAGCTATTAACTATTTTGTCTGACACAAGAGTTCTTTGAACGCTACGATTAGGGGGAAGTTTGTATATCGCTATCTCGCGGAAACTATGCAATTTTCTGCAATAAAAGGTAGGTATCCTATATGTGAATGCGAAACCATGGTCTAATCTAAACTATCTGTACCTACCTAGTTATGTCAAAATCTGCTCAGCAGTTTTTGTGTGAAGATATCACGGGACTTACTCCTCATTTGGCATAATCTTGTTTGCCCGAAACTCACTTATTATAACACGTGTTTCGCATAAACTTTTATAACAGATTAATTACTTCGCAAGCTTAGACTGTGTTTATATACAGAGGGTAAACTTACTTATCTTTTATTTTTTATACGCTTTCAGTTTCCCAAACTGCGTCGCGGCGTCTCATGTCCAGCATTCAATCTAGGTACTCCTCTCTAATTTTGCTGAAACGTCACAGTAATTTTGATAATAAATCGTCTCGTTTATGTAGAGGTATTAGGGCGTTTACTTTTATTTTGACTATTTATTTTTCAATTAGTTAAGTATTTTTTTTTAATTATAGTTTTTATTTTTATGGCTTTGATTGTTTTATTTATTACATTTTGTACCTACGTCAAACAACCAAAATTGTTATTGAACCCACCTACATATGTACACCGTGCTTAATGCAAATAAAGATTCTGATTCTTTTTTTTTTAACTGGTACACCACTCTTTTAAGAGACAACCTACAATTAAATAATAAATAAATAAATAAATATCACGGGACAATTCACACCAATTGACCTAGTCCCCAAGTAAGCTTAGCAAAGCTTGTGTTATGGGTACTAAGCAACGGATACATGTAATTATATAGATATAGATACATACTGAAATACATATTAAACACCCAAGACCCGAGAACAAACATTCGTATTTTTCATACAAATATCTGCCACGACACGGGAATCGAACCCGGGACCTCAAGCTTCGTAGTCAGGTTCTCTAACCACTAGGCCATCTGGTCGTTTATGAAAGCTAGTGAATGTTTGGGAGCTAGTTGAAGGTTTGAAGGCTAAGTCCTCATTATGATTATTCTAAGTCTTTGTACAAAGGCGATCTTATTTCTTTAAGAGTATGAGATTTGTATTGTACCTACTGGACTCTATTTTTATGGTTTTAAATGTTATTATTAAGAATATTTGTTTCTTAATAATAGGATTATATTTAAAAAATTGTATTTGTTTTGTTAATAGGTAGGTATATATATGTGTGGTTTTATTCTTATGTTACATTTAAATTATGTTCTCGCTGCCGAGGTGAAAAACTGTATGTGTCACACGAGACCAAAGTTTTTTTTGCATCTCTTGTGTTCGAATCCCTTGTTGCTCTCAGGATTCTAACCTAGAATCACTCGCTCACGCTCGTGATTCAATTATAGAATCCTTCGCTTGCTCGGGATTCAAAATCAACACTCGCAACAAAAAACAACTTATAGTTCACTCACAAACTATCCTATTTAATTCAATTAAGATGCTAATGGTCTCTGGTTAACCAATGTAAGTATACAAACACTTACATGCGTGTATTCTCTTATTTCCGGGTGTAGAAAGTTGTTTACATCTCAACTGGTTCGGAAAGAGCATTTAACTAAAATAATTAAAGCTTGTGGCAGCAAATTAATTGCCGGGATTAGTGCTCGAAGAAGCGGAATTAAATTCTTAAAATAACTTAAGTTTTCGGTCGTCTTCGGTTACTGGAAGATCTTCAAACGATTTCACCGTATACCTAGTGCCATCCACGAAGACGCGTGATTTTGTCAAAATTAGCCATTAATGACATTGTAATAAGAACCACGGCACGCGTCATCGTGCTCAAACTCTACCTATAATTATTGTTTACAAGTTTCGCGATTTTCACCGTTCCGTGTATACCCTGTAGATTGGCAATACAGAATAGAACTTGAAGAATATGGGTGCACCTTGTAATTTCGACAAACTAATTATTTCGAATTCATTACATCGAAAACGATATATCAAATATTCAATACTAATATTTTCTCTTCGAGTAATTTTAATTTTAATTTTACTTCATCGAATATTCATTAAATATAAAAACAATTATTAGAACAACAGTACAATGATTATTATTTACTTAAAAATACATTTCATCAACTATTCATGAGACAGAACAACTAAATATCGCTGTTTATTTCATTGACGTATTATTATAAAACACTTTTATTTCATAGTTGATTACATATTATATTAATATATTCTACTAGTTTTGGTGATTCAAGATTGAATTCTGCATTCTTAAAGCAGGCTTGTATTCTTAAAAATAAAATTAATATAGTTACTATTATTATAAAAATAGTTTTGATTAGGTTAAAACTGCGACCCCAACAAAAATAAATCGCTTCCAGGAAAGTAGGTTAGGTTAGGTTAGAGCTGCGACCCCAGCAAAAAAAGCCGCTGCCAGAAAAGCAGATTAGGTTAGGTTAGAACTGCGACCCCAACAAAAATACATCGCTACTAGGCAAATAGGTTAGGTTAGGTTAAAACTGCGACCCTAACAAAAATAAATCGCTACCAGGAAAGTAGGTTAGGTTAGAATTGCGACCCCAACAAAAATAAATCGCTACTAGAAAAGTACATTACAACTGCGACTTCAAAAAAATCATTGAAGTTGTGAAATGATAAATATTAAAATAATATTCTAAGATGTCACATTTACTACATTAAAAAAGTAGGAAATAATAAAATATGAAATGAATATCTGCCAAATAAACAATCTCTTAAATAATATTCCCAGAAAATACTCATTCTAATAATTCCAGGTAATGAATATTCGACGAAATGAAAAAATATATTCGATTAAAAATGTCGACATTTCAAGGGTAAACCGAAGAATATAGATATAGCGCATATATTTTCATTAGAATCAAAGTCGCAATTATTCGCCTCTCCTGCTAACAATGAATGTGCACACTTTGCATTTCTACAAGTTTGCTCCGTGCCGTGCCCGGGTTTAGGCTACGTTTCCACCAGAGATGAGCGAGGAATGTGTGTTTTTAAATTTTTTTATTCGACTGGGTGGCAAATGAGCAAGTGGGTCTCCTGATGGTAAGAGATCACCACCGCCCATAAACATCTGCAACACCAGGGGTATTGCAGATGCCTTGCCAACCTAGAGACCTAAGATGAGATACCTCAAGTGCCAATAATTTCACCGGCTGTCTTACTCTCCACGTCGAAACACAACAGTGCAAGCACGCTGCTTCACGGCAGGATTAGCTAGCAAGATGGTGGTAGCAATCCGGGCGGACCTTGCACAAGGTCCTACCACCTGCAAAAACTGACGAAAAATTGACCAATTCTTGAAACGATGTAGCCTGGCCTGTCGCTGCCCATTTCTACTTCATCTTACATATTTTCTGAGCTAGCTATGTCGTCGACTTTAGGCTTTTGGCGAATTTCCGTATTCCAGATGCTATCGCTTAAAGAAAGAAACTGCTTATTAAAATATAATCTTGCTGCTTTGCTTGCTTATTAAAATATAAACTGCCTGCTTCATGAACCAATAGGAACACCTTCATTTAAATCGCCTCGCTCCGCTCAGCTGTTCCCACCAGAGCGGTGCTGTGCGAGGTTAGGTAAATAAAGTGTTTTTAGTGGAAAAACACATTCCTCGCGATACAAACTCGCACATCCCTTTACGTCTATGGGAGGTACTTTAAAAAAAAAGTGTTGATTTTTTTATTGTACCATTTTGTCGGCATAGTTTATATATATTCGTGCAAAATTACAGCTTTCTAGCATTGATAGTCCCTAGACAAAGCCGCGGACAGACAGACAAACATGGTGAAAATAAGGGTTCCGTTTTTGCCATTTTGGCTACGGAAGCCTAAAAACAGCACAGAAAAAAACGTAGTTACAAGTAACGTCATCATCATCACCATTAGCCTATGTTCGTCCACTGCTGCACATAGACCTCTCCCATGACACGCCACTGAGCATGATCCTCGGCCACACTCATCCAGCTCTTGCCAGCCGCCCTGCGAAGATCATCGCTCCACCGAGTCTGAGGACGTCCTACGCTACGTTTGCCGATCCGTGGTCTCCACTCAAGAACTCGTCTACCCCAACAGTTATCGGTTCTTCGGGTTATATGGCATCCCTTCAAGTTCCTAGAAGATTGTTGGTTATAAAACTACGACTTTAATTTTGATGTCGAAGCTGTTGCAGCAATTTTGTTTGGCGACAAGTTATAATCAACATCCTTATTTATAGTTTACTAGCTTTTGCCCGCGACTTCGTCCGCGCGGAATAGTAACTTTGGGGAAGTATTTAATACCAAGGCTCTCCACTCAGACCGGAGTACAATAAAGAGTCATTGTATTGTATTGGAATGCAGCTTTGAAAATACTCATAATAACCGAATTTTCACATTTTTCGTAATTTTGGCGATTTTCAAGTTAATATAAACGAATTACCTAAGTACCTAAGTACATAAAATTGAATCAGTTTGAACGTGGGAAATTGTAACGTCATAGCCTTGTCATAGCAGTCAGTCTATGACGTATTCAATACAAACTCCATAACAAACGATCGTTTTGACATTTCTGAAAAACTTTAGCGGTACCGTATTTCGCCGCGCTGCGCGCGAAAACGCGTCGCTGTCAGATAACGCCTACGAACAAATCGCGGTTGCACGCGATCTATCTCAGAGGGGTCGCGGGGGTGAGGTACAAAACCGCTCGCGCCGTTTGGCGTGGGTGGACTCTTAAAATTTATTTAGGATCCCTATTTTGCCAATAATAGCACATATAAACTTCTACGGTTTACTGAAAATAATCTATTTTAAAACATTGCTATAGGTAAATACCTATAAACTATTTTTTTTGTTCTTCCATCCATCCATCCATCCATCCATCCATGTTCTTTGGTAAAACATAAATATTTTGCGGGAAACCACATTTTACCAATACGACGTGTATTCTACCCTGTCAACATAAAAGGACTAAGTACTTAATTCTTCATAGTGAACTCTTGACACCTTACGTCCTTTATTGTAAGTTAGGAGGGTAGGATTATAATTAAGACGCCATTTTTACTAAGCATAGCTACACATATTTCCGATAAATATACTTATAGTAATTTGTTTGAAATTCCTTAAGAACTTTCATCCCCATATTTTCAAGTAAATAGGTCGAAATTTGAAAGCGCCGGAACAAATGTTTTTTAGGGTTCCGTAGCTGAAAAGGAAAAAATGGAACCCTTATAGGATCACTTTGCTGTCCGTCCGTCCGTCTGTCTGTCAAGACCCTTTATCTCCTAAACGCGCGGAGTATCGGTATATCCAAATTGAAACCGTAAACTCAGGTCAATAGTCCCGAAAGCTGTGAAAAATCAAACTTCTAAGTCAAGGCAATCAAAAGCTACAGTCATTAAAAAGGTATTTCCATGTAAATAGCCTTAACAGAAAAAGTTATAGGGTACTTCCAGAAAAATAATTGTATTTTTTTCTATGTGTATCTGTTTTCTGTATCGATAACTATGTCTGGTGTACAATAAAGAGTCTTTGTATTGTAGGTATTGTAAATAAGAAAAATCTGAAAATAATAATTTTTCATGTCTGACTGTCTATGTCAATAAGCCATCTAAAATTACCCCACATTGCGAACATTTTGCTTGAGCTTAGAAGGCTCTGCTAACACTGCATGATCTCCTCTACTAACATCACCTCTCGCAGGTAAAATTTTTTGAACAAATATCTATTTATCGCTTATCACGTGCCCAAATGCCAAGTTTCATAAAGAACCATCGATTTATCTTCGACAATGACGATCTTTCATATAAACTTTCATCCCCTATTTCACCCCCTCACAGGAAGAGTTTTAAAAAACGCGCGAATAAATATCTATTTATCTCTTATCACGTGCCCAAATGCCAAGTTTCATAAAGAACCATCGATTTATCTTCAACAATGACGATCTTCCATATAAACTTTCCTCCCCTATTTCACCCCCTCTGAGGAAGAATGAAAAAAAACACGCGAACAAATATCTATTTACTTCTTATCACGTGCCGAAATGGCAAGTTTATCATCGATAATGACGACCTTCCATATAAATTTTCATTCCCTATTTCACCCCCTCGCAGGTCGAATTTTCAAAAAAGCTCAAACAAATATCGATTTATTTCTTATTAAGTGCCTAAATGCCAAGTTTCATGGTTTTATCTTCGACAGCGACGAACTTCCACCTTATTAACTTTCATCCCCTATTTCAACCCCTTAAAGCCTCCTTTTTGCGATAAAAGATAGCCTATAGTCTTTCCTAAGGTCTATTCTATCTCTGTACCAAATTTCATCAAAATCGGTTCAGCGGTTTAGGCGTGAAAGCGTAACAGACAGACAGACAGACAGAGTTACTTTCGCATTTATAATATTAAGTATTCTTATTAAGTGCCTAAATGCCAAGTTTCATGGTTTTATCTTCGACAGCGACGAACTTCCACCTTATTAACTTTCATCCCCTATTTCAACCCCTTAAAGCCTCCTTTTCGCGATAAAAGATAGCCTATGTTCTTTCCCAAGGTCTATTCTATCTCTGTACCAAATTTCATCAAAATCGGTTCAGCGGTTTAGGCGTGAAAGCGTAACAGACAGACAGACAGACAGACAGACAGACAGAGTTACTTTCGCATTTATAATATTAAAGTATAAATATAAATAGTATAAAAGTATAAAAGTATAATATTAGTATGGATTTAGTTTCACTTGTTACTTACAGAGTAGGTACACCTACGTATTTAAATATCGAGAATAGGTTTTCTTATGGAAACTTTAAACAACCTAAGACTAATTTCGAAAATTAGACAATAGATAAGATATTTTGAATATGAAACTACCGTGAGACTCACTCGTATTAAATGATATTGTAACATGTCGAGCTAAACTCGGTTTAAGACGTGAGTTGTCCGTTACAATATAATTTAATAGATAAGATAATTTGACGAAAACAAACCTCTCAATGATACCTACTTAAAACTCTCCAAATATAAGGCCAATTAATTTCCAGTAAGTAAGCGAGAATCGTTGTCGAAGTTCACCGAAAAAAACGAGGTACGATTGAAAAGTCTCGTAAGCATGCTGTCGAGTGTCGTACTTGTTACATACATACCTACCTATATGGCAAAAACGCAGTGTCATACATAATTAAAATTTTAATTGTTACTTGTGCTTACAAGGGTGCTGTTTTATCCAACCTAATGGCGTCCCATAGTTGACATTCAAGTTGTAAAGCACGTGGGATGATTTGTGCGGTTGGAAATTAGATTTTTTGTGCGTCATAAATAAATGACATAGAGGGCGTGCCAGGGCTCTGTGTCATGTGGAGGAAAAGTATCTTAAACATTATAATTAGAAAACTTTTAAAAATAATATTTTATTTTGACTTTAAAACAATTTAAACTGCATTCGAAGAAAGAACGAAACGAAAGACGAAAGAAAAAAAACACCTTTTATTACGATACCGATTAAAAGCTCAATCATCATCCCAGCCTATATACGTCCCGCTGCTGGGCACAGGCCTCCTCTCAGAACAAGAGGGCTTGGGCCATAGTTCCCACGCGGGCCCAGTGCGGATTGGGAACTTCACACGCACCATTGAATTGCTTCGCAGGTTTGTGCAAGTTTTCTCACGATGTTTTCCTTCACCGCAAAGCTCGTGGTAAATTTCAAATGTAATTCCGCACATGAATTTCGAAAAACTCAGAGGTGCGAGCCGGGGTTTTAACCCACAACCCTCTGCTTGAGAGGCGATAGGTCGAACCACTAGGCCACCACGGCTTAAAAGCTCAATCATAAAGGATTATTTTATCCAGTTAGGCAGGTCTAATTTTGACAGAGGGTTTTTTTTATTAGACTGGATGGCAAACGAGCAATCAGGTCACCCGAATAGAATAATCCAACTCATCCGGGAAACTTAATAATGTCTTCTCGTCCAATATTCCGCAGTGCCTGAAGACTAGAGTCTTCGACAGTGTGTGTTAAGTACTAGCGATGATCTGGGGCTCTGACACGTGGTGGTAGATTTTGCTTAGAAACAGTCTCTGTTAACACTGGATGTTTATAGATATGGCCATTTTATAGCGGATATTTTGACGTACCTACTTATCTCCAAATTTGCATGGAACCCTCGATGCGTGAGCCCGACTCGCACTTGGCCAGTTTTTCATAATGCCTCAGGTAACCCTTAACATCTCTTTTTATTGCTTTTACCCTTACTGTGCGAATTTTTCATTTCCCAATCATTATCAAATTTCTCATAACTTGACACCTAGTGTCATTTTCCGCCCACCGAAGTTACGCCTTACGCTTATGACTCTGTGCTTATGATAAATAATAGTAATTTATTCAACGTGTGATATATCGCCACTTGTTCCATGGAACCGCCTTTGAATAGAAAAGCGAATAACATCTAATGGGATACCGTTAAAGGTCACGGGAGAAAAAACGGGAAAATGATAACGAGTTTTATAAAAAGTTCGTACCTAGTAGTGTATGTATTGTGCTAGTATTATAGTATTTTATAAACTAAACACTTACAGCCTTATTCATAAAAAACCTTAATTGAGGTTTGATCGGTCTGTTACTTAGCAGACTGATTAAGCTTAATAGACGGTTGTCAAGAAGTATGATTCATAAACACTTGCTAGCAGTCTGCTAGTTGTTGAGCTGCTGATAGACGGATTAGACGCGTTATGTTGGCCACCTTGACAAATCAAAGACAAAAAATGGCCTAATCGATAATTAAAAAAAAAAATTGACAGCAGTGACAGCAATTAGCAGGAAAAAAAGTAAAAAGCGAGATGTTTGTTTCCCGCCATTTCCGATCCGCATGTTTATGTTGTGCAAAAAGTCATAATTATGTTAATCATCCTATTTTTTCATATTTATTGTTAATTTATTGTTGCTAATTTAGAGGATTTTTAAATACAAATTCCTGAAATAAATTTTCCAGTTTTTTTTTTTTAATCTTTACGTAGCCCTGCCTTCACTATAAATATCTTCGGTATGGTTTTTTGCTCGTGTCAAAGTCAGCTGTTCAAACTTGTGGCGGCCATTTTGTGACTTAGCAGGGAGATAAAGGAGGGTCTACGGTCCTCTAACTTTAGCAGAGCCTTGATCGACTGATTAGCGCTAACAGACGTTTATGAATCATGTTTTTTAGCATCGGGCCTTCAAGGAGCCTTCAAGGAGGCTCTAACTTTTTATGAATAAGGCTGTTATACTATATTAGAGTTTACCCACGGCTTCGCACGCGTAAACTATTCGATCTGGTAGTTACAATTGAAATTCCGGGATTTTACAAAATTACCGTGGGAAATCCCAAAATTTATATCGTAATCTTCATTGAGGCGTTATGTTAAGAACAACTATCCCGTGGGAATATTGGAATAAAAGTAGCCTATGTGCTATTTCAGACATCCGGCTATCTACATACCAAATTTCATGACTCTAACTAAGCCCAGCGTAATCTGGCGCGCGGCAATGAATGGGTAAAGAGCTTTACAGACTGCAATGCAGGATAATGAATAGATTTCTTTATGGCAACACTGGCATAGATAATAGATCTCTCGCTTTTGGCTCGAAATTCGAACTTGTGATTTTATTTTGCTTAAACGTAGGTATAAAAGACATTTTCGCATTAAAACACATTTACATCTTAATTGCATCACTGAAATATAAAAATAATTAATTATCATTTCGCTTTACTTTCCTATTTTGAAGAGATACTTCTTAATTTCAAACAGATTCATTAAACTCGATTTGTTGCTCTTTTGGAAATTTATGCCTTGATCAAAGGCAAATGTCCTTGATGATTCTAAGACAACATAACAGCTCATCATCATCCCAGCCTAAACTTAGGTATACGTCCCACTGTTGGGCACAGGCTTCTTCAGAATTTGCACTAAGTGAGTGAGTCTTGAAAAAATTAACTTCATTTTGTAGTATGTTTGTGTGTATCTCAGACGTGTGTATGGTACCTATGTAGAGCTAACTGGACACAAACCTAAGGTACTTTTTACCCTGGCATTCCACGGATAGGGATAAAATCTCGAAATTACAACTGCTTAGAGCCACAGAAATTTGCACAGCTGTTTTTAATGCCAAGTCAATGAGAACCGTGATGTAATTTAAGATTTTCCATCGTTTTTTTATAAATGATAGGGGAAAACGAGGAAGCAGGTCAAAACCACCACCGCCCATGGATGGACGGATGGAGTTTCGTTGCCGGTTCTTTGAGAAGAGGCTCGTTTTTTAAATCTCCTTAAGTTCAAATTTAGCAGCGGTAAAGTGTAGTCAGAAGTAACACGCCTATAGGCAGAAATTTCGCTACTTCAGTTTGATATTTGACACAATCCATAAGAAAAAGTCCGTTGTTGTTGTTTCTTTAAAAGATTATGGCTCTGTCCATTGGACAACAAAACGAACGAAACAATCTATGATAGAAAAAGAAATATGAGAGGTAATGTTGGATGAACGATGACAGCCGTATTTAGATTTTCAAAAAGTCCGTTAAAATCATTAAAATTGAACGTTACTAATAGTGACATATTTAAAATGTTATGCCCTAGAATTTTAAGATGTGTCACCGTCAAATTAAAACAGCGATGTGTTTCTCACCCAAAGAGTATAAGTACTTATATAGAAAAAGAGTGGCAACTCTATGGCCAGATTTGCATTTGTTCTCACCGGTAACTTCGGGAGTCAACTCAAACTTTACTAACCCCGCGGCGTGCCAGCGAGGATATAAGGCGCGCGGCGCGTTGCCGCGCGGCAAACGCATCGCGCCACGATGAAGGCAGCGCGCGCCGCCGCCGTGCTAGCCCTGCTCGCCGGTCAGTGTCCAAATTTGAAACTTACACTATTTTTTTATCTAACATTTTTTTTGCCTGGAGCTTTTGACGGTTAATTCGGACAATTGTTAATTTAAAAAAAAAAACAAAGTTTCGGTTTCGTTATTCTATAGGTCTACTGACTTGAAATTGGTTTTATAATAACCTTGTTTTAATTATTTTAAATTGAATCGTAGAAAGTTTCAAAGATAGCTTACGTTAAAATTTTAAAAAATGCGTCAAATCTTCAGTTAAAGTAAATTTTGATTGCGGAAATTTACTTTTTTTACTTTATTTAACGACTGGATTGACATTATGTTATATTAGACCTCTCCTTCCTCTTTGTATTAGACCAACTGAAAACCTCAAAAACCTCAACCTATCTTTATTATTAAAAAAATCGTATATTTTGCTAAGTCAGTAACTCTACTTCTACACTTGTAATTTGTACTTTGTCAGTTGCTTTTCGCCGTATTTAGGGTTCCGTAGCCAAAAGGGCCAAAACGGAACCCTTATAGTTTCGCCATGTCTATCTGTCTGTCTGTCTGTCCGTCCGCGGCTTTACTCAGAGACTATCAATGCTAGAAAGCTGTGAATTTGCACAAATATATATGTAAACTATGCCGATAAAATGGTACAATAAAAAATTTAAAAAAATTTTTTAGAGTACCTCCCTCCGATAGACGTAAAGTGGGGGTGATTTTTTTTTCTCATCCAACCTTGTAGTGTTGGATAGGTATTTTAAAACCATTAGGGGGTTGCTAAAACGATTTTTCGATTCAGTGATTTGTTTGCAAAATATTCAACTTTAAAGTGCAAATTTTCATTAAAATCGAGCCCCCCCCCCTCTAAAATCTAAACCGGTGGGTGAAAAAATTTGAAAAAAATCAGGATGGTAGTAAGTATATCAGACTTACTAGGAAAACTATAATGGTTAAGTTTTCTTAAGACTTAGATTATTAATAGTTTAGGAGTAAATAGCAGCCTAAGGTATAAAATATACCTAAACTTGGAAGATTCCGTATAAAATAAGAAAACCTTAGAAAAATATTACTTATTTTTTTCGTAATGGCTACGGAACCCTATTTTGGGCGTGTCCGACACGCTCTTGGCCGGTTTTTGAAATAAGACAATACTGACAGGAAAACTGCTTGTATTAACCCACCAAAATTATATGCAACCTCGCTTAAACGTTTAATTAGCATGTCGCATTTGTAAACATTTCGACTGGGCGCAGTAAAACCTGATTTAAACTATCGTGTAATTTAAGAAAATAATATTCAATATTATTTATGCATCGATAGTTTACAAAATATTAACTGATCCTCCTCTCGATTCTGATCAAACTAGGTACTCTTAGATTTTCAGCTATTTAATAATCATACAATACAATACAATAAAATTACTCTTTATTGTACACCACAAACCTAAGCGATACAGAAACAGGTACACAGAGAGAAAAAATACATAAGGATTTAATTATTTATCTTTTACTATTTTGTTACTATTTTATAATAATTCATATCTTTGTTAGTTTCACTTTGTTGCGTTTTTTTCCTCTTTGCACTCCCTTTGTTATACTGTGAAACTTACAATGCAATGAACAGGTAAGATACTTTGTTATATAAAAGTTCTATAATTGGCACAAACTTCATCAGCGTCGCAAAGTTCCAGAAACGGAACAGTTATTAACTCATGTTTAGAAGTATATTAGTTTAGTTCATAAGAGGAACTGATATCCTCTATGTCATCGTGTGTATTTCCTTCTACAACGATGTCGCCATTTTTACGCCTCCTACTGTCAATGAGCACACGTTTTTCATGTTTTACCCGACTGTGAAGAAGAAGGGTTATTGTAGGTTTTAGTAGAGTCGTATGTCCTGACACAGAATGTGCCGAATTTAAGGCAATCTTTTCGTATTTTTTTTAAATCAGCAGAATTTGTGCTTATTAAAACATATGAGACTAGAATTCAGTACTTTTTTTAGTTCCAACATACAAAGACAAGAGTGAAGGCTCTCAGCAATGAAAGGTTACACTTTTTAACTATATATTGAGCAATTAAATTTATCTATGACGCCAATATTTATTGACAGACGTTTGAAAAACTCATATAAAACAAGTCATGGTAGGTACCCCTCTTATTAATGTAGACTATAGCGGTTTAACCTTTAAGCAAAGGGTCGTGGTGTTCGAGCCTGACGTCGCACCTCTTGAGTTTTTCGGGACTTATGCGCGAAATTACATTTGTTTACCATGAGCTTTAGCGTTGAGGAAAACATCGTGAGTTAACCTGCACCCACCCGCAAAAATTGGTGTGTGTGAAGTTATCAATCTGCACTGGGCCCGTATGGGAATTATGGCCCAAGCCGTTTAATTCTAAGAAAAGGCTCGTGCTCTGCAGCGGGACGTTTGACGTTTGGCGTTGAAATGTTAAATAAGTTTATAGTAAAAAAAAACATTTTTAATACAAGCTTTTTTTGCTGACTGTACTTTTTGTCGACTTTTAACTTGCATTGTCACCCAAACTACATTGGCATACCAAATTTCAAGTAGATGGCATTAACTGTCGAAGAGTTCCGCTCTGCGGAGACAATCCTGGCTGGACTACGAGGATGTCTCTACCAGATTATTATATTGTCACGCAATTTACCTAAGCATCCCAAATTTCAAGTCAATCCGACTGCTGGAAGTTGGTCGAATTTAACTTGCAAGATTTGATTACAAACAGACAGACAGACATCGGGACAGTTGAAACTAAATAAAAGCTTGTATAAAAAATGTTCTTGTTTGATACAAAATAATAAAACTTCTGTTTATATTATCTTTAGTCCGTTCTGTTTATATTATACGAGGATTTTAAAGTTATTACCACAGTGCCAACATGACACTAGAGTTCATTTATCCTGATTTTTATACTGATTATTTGATACCCAGTCCTAAGAAATTAAACCTAGAAATGTTACATTTCGCATACTTACAATGAAACTAGTTTGCTTAAATCGGCACTCCAAACAGGAGATCGGTACCACTAAGTACCATGAGTTTACAGTGACCGTACTCGATAACGATGGCGTAAATTATT
>NC_133478.1:3242822-3256383 GCF_025370935.1 Choristoneura fumiferana
AGTGAGGAGGAATTCATCCCTTCCAGCCTGTAAAGGAGAGAGATTCAGTAGTTTGACACAAACAGCACCTTACCAGACATGAGAATGAAACAAATGAAGTTCAAGACGGGAAACAGAAGTGACACTAGATGAACAACTGATCAGTGTGACTTGACTGACTCCTTATACCGGACTAACAGCCTTATTCATAAAAATCCTTAATGAGGTTTGATCGGTCTGTTACTTAGCAGACTGATTAAGCTTATTAGACGGTTGTCAAGAAGTATGATTCATAAACACTTGCTAGCAGTCTGCTAGTTGTTGAGCTGCTGATAGACGGATTAGACGCGTTATGTGGCCACCTTGACAAATCAAAGACAAAAAATGGCCTAATCGATAATTAAAAAAAAATTGACAGCAGTGACAGCAAATTAGCAGGAAAAGTAAAAGCGAGATGTTTGTTTTCCGCCATTTCCGATTCGCATGTTTATGTTGTGCAAAAAGCCATATTCTGTTAATCATCCTAATTTTTTTCATATTTATTGTTGCTAATTTAGAGGATTTTTAAATACAAATTCTTGAAAATAAATTTCCAGTTTTTTTTAATCTTTGCGTAGCCCTGCCTTCACTATAAATATCTTCGGTATGGTTTTTTTGCTCTTGTCAAAGTCAGCTGTTCAACTTGTGGCGTCCATTTTGTGACTTAGCAGGGAGATAAAGGAGGTCTACGGTCCTCTAACTAGCAGAGCCTTGATCGACTGATTAGCGCTAACAGACGTTTATGAATCGTGTTTTTTAGCATCGGCCTTCAAGGAGCCTTCAGGAGGCTCTAACTTTTTATGAATAAGGCTGTAAGACTTTACCTCAGCGACAGAGACAAACTCCTCTCAAATATAAAGATTTTGTTCTGGTCTCATTATGGAAACTATGGAGTCCTAAAATTGTATTTTATATAACCGTAGGACATACTCAGTATGTATTGTGAACTTTTGTTCTCAGTGATGCCAAGGTTTATTAAATTTGTTTAGCCGTAGGACATGCTCTGTATGTATGAGAACTTATGTTCTCAGTGATACCAAGGCTTATTTAATTTGTTTCTTGATTGTATCTTCTAAATTATTATTATTAATATGTCTTAGAGTTGCTAATAGATCTGTTAGACTGGCAAATACTGAGGTGATTTATATCTCCTAATGTAAAATTGTATCTGAAAGGCACTTATAAAAACAATTATGTTTTCCTTCGTAACTGATAATTAAATATAAAGTTCTTATCTCATAAAGAAAGAAAGGATTGTAGAGGTCCATCACTACTTTGATAGGACATCCCTAAATCAAATGTCATGTTTGACAGAAGCGAATAGATAGAAAAGCAAGTTGTGCTAATAATAGAATTAATCGAATCGAATCTAAGTTTGTAAACAGGAAATAAATATAAGACATTCTTTATATCAAGATTTTAATTGTAAAAGTCCGACAGCGTCACAATTGCAAAACACTACAAAAGCCTCATAGCTAAATGTAGCCTATACTTTCGTATTCTCAATTTATTATTTTTATGTGTTCTTATCTTTAATTAAGGAGTTGAATTAAGGTTGATGTGAAGTTGTGTTTATAAAATATGCTAGTCTTTATTTTAATCTTAATATTTCTACTAATTCGTCTTGTTCACATTTTATAATTTACAATATTAATAGTAGTGCCATCTATTGCTGTTTTTTTGTATTAAATATAGTTTGTAGGGATTGGTAGGCCATGCTACTACCTACGAAATTATAGTTTAATGTCACCTCTCTTTCTTCCTGGGGCGATGCCTGACAGCGGTCACTAGATGGCGCCTGTACTTGCCCGCGTCGGGAAAGACAGGTCACACTCGACGCAGTAGGCGCCCGCGCCTTGTCGCCGGACGGCGGGTCAGGCGGGTGCGCGACGGCCGCGTGCCGCAGCAGCCGCGCGCGCGTCCCGAACACGCGCCCGCACGAACACGTGCTCGCCAGGTGGTTGTAGCTGCAACGATTACAACACATTTGACATGGTCTCATTGAGTCAATCAACTATGAAAATTAAATGGAAACATTAAAATGAAATTATATATTTCAGATACCAATACGGTAATTGACAACTCCTGATTTTGCATATCTTAATATTATTATGAAAATATACATATACAGATAGTGTTTAGCGAGAGAAAATTTAAATCGGTTGAAAATGGATTTATAGTGTTTTTTGAAAAATCTATATACCTGTCTCTTTCTCAAACGCTTTTCTCTATGCAGCAAGTATGGCGGTACTGGCGTGTCGTCACATGCCAGTATGTCTTTCTCTGTCTAATCTTGAATTTCAAACCTTTATAACTTTGTTATTTATAAGGTAGCTAAAAATGTTTTTATTCGATAATATGCATTGCGTAGTTTTAATTTTTAAACATATACAAATAGTCAATACCGTATTTTGAACAATTAAATCATATATATGTTAGTAACAAGGAGACTTAAAATTATGTTATGTAATTGTGTTAGTTATGAATATATAAGAGCTTGCTACTCTATCGTATTGGTAACTGTAATGATAGATGTAATGTTATTAGAAATAAATAAAAATAAAATAAAATAATGTTAGTGAAAAACTAAACGCTCATTGGATTTTACGTGCTAAGACATCAATGAGCTATAATTACACTATTCAGTGTATGTTATTCGTCCTGTTACCCAGGGGACATCAGTGATACTTTTTTAGAACGTTCATGCAAGCGCTTCCATCTGAAGCAACTGGAGGTCTATGGGGGAGGCCTGTCTGCCTACTCAATGCACGACGTAGATGGTGATGATGATTATGTTTTATGATGGTGAGACGGCGGTAGTTACGTGATGTGCCGTTCCATGGCTTTCTTCCCTACGGTGCTGCGGCCGCAATAGTCGCACACGTAGCGCGAGTGCAGGCGTCGCTCGTGGTGCGCGTACAGCAGCCGGTCTCTGCGATAACGATAAGGCTCTACATTAGAGTTGTGTCCATTGACTGGCTGACTAGGCTCAATCAACTTTTTATTGTTGTTGTCCCGTAACCCAGGAGACATCAGTGATACACGTTAATGCGCATAATGTGAATTGGCATAACGATGAGTTGGTATAAATTTAGATAGATTTGAAAAGTAAATAGGAGGCAAAAATATTGTTAAGTAAAAATGTTCAAAAAAATTCTACACAGTTTACTCTTTCATTTTACTGATATAGGGTTGCCATATCAATGAAAAATCTTACCAATTTTTATTTGGCGGTATGTCATACAGTGATACTACGGTTTTCAAATATTGTAAATGGACTGAACATGAAACCACCGTGAGACTCACTCATATTAAATATATTGA
The DNA here is from genome assembly GCF_025370935.1 of Choristoneura fumiferana. Taxonomy (NCBI): domain Eukaryota; kingdom Metazoa; phylum Arthropoda; class Insecta; order Lepidoptera; family Tortricidae; genus Choristoneura; species Choristoneura fumiferana. The sequence continues at coordinate 3,246,165 of NC_133478.1, forward strand.
CCCGGATAACTCACGTCTTAAATCGAGTTTAGCTCGACATGTTTCGGGCTAATCCGTAGCCCTTCGTCAGCAGCTTGCAGTTGTAATGATGATGAAAACGCGGGTGGTTGTGTGCCGGTGTCAGTTTCGTCGGGTAGTCGCGCGAGCAGAGCGGCGGCGCGCAGTGCGCGTGTTGCAGCAGCCGCTGAGTCGCGTTGCTCCGAAGACGAAGGGCTACGGATTAGCCCGACACATGTCCAGCTAAACTCGATTTAAGACGTGAGTTATCCGGGTCAATATATTTAATATTGTAAATGGACTCTTTATAGGGACCATTTAAACCGATTCCGCTTTACGGGTATTATTGTAACGGTTTCTCATCAGCTTGCATAATTTTTAAGGACAGAATTATTGAAAAAAAAGTGATGACTAACAAAATTCGGACAAACATTACATTGCGACTTGCGAAATTATGCGACTATTTACGCAACGTTTTGTAACACATAGGTAGAGATAGTGATGAAAATTGCTTACGGAAGTCCACATCGCACTGCTTACATCGGTATCTGAACTTGTGCAGGTGCAGATGCTTCCTTCTGTCTAGATCACGTTCCACCACTCGCACGCATTTCAAGCAGCGGTTGACTGGGTGAGAGCGGCGCCAGTGCAGCATTAAGTCCGACTTGTTACTGTGCTTGTCGCCACACACCGGACATTTAATTAGGAGACTTCGCTTAAAAAAATTGATACGTAAATACATAACTATGAACTAAAACAATTATTTTGCTCACCTGCAACGTTGTGATGTAAATCCTGACCAGAAATATATGACTATTCGTCATGTTGTGGAATTTCATTGGAACTAATTTCTTACACTGGCAATAATTTGTCTGGCGGTTTCTTTGAACAATAACAAAAATGCCCAAAACGATAAGTAGTCAACAACGGATCATTGTAAATAATGTTTATAATAAACTACTGAAAAAAACGCTTGGGGAATGAAACTATTTCACTAAAACCTTCCAAATTAACATCAGAGCTAACAGGTAAACGTTGTAGCCAAGTCAAGATGTCATTGTTCCGACTATACTGCAGGGCTACTACGAAACTCGAAGTTCGTGTCGTACGACTGACACTGACACTTATACTATTTAATACGAGAGCGAGAGGGACGGTACGATACGAACTTCGATTTCGGAATTTCGGAGTAGGCCCTCTGAACTATTGCCATAAAAATAAGAATAATGACATAGCCCTCTTGACAATAGTCATATATTCTTGGTTTACCTTTACGTTTATGCAACAAACTACATTATCATTCTGCTTGTGGGTCAATCAACTTTTTAGTGTGTGTTATTCTGTCTCGTGACTCAGGAGACTTCTGTGATACACTTTGTTAGAAAAATGTTTGCAATTTATACGAGAGATGAGCTATGAAGGATTTGCCTTAAAACTGTTGCAATGTCCTAACTTTTAACAAATAACTCAGAAGACGTTACCATGGCAACAGGCTACTGTTGTTGTATAGTTACTATACTGCAGCAAGCTGCAAGGATGTAAGTTCATTAGGCATTGTTGTGTAACTTACATACCTTATTATGGTATTCTCTTTTATGGGATTGTAAATCACTTTTATATGTAAACCGGAAGCCACATGCCCCACATTTAAGGGGGCGACTAACAGAATCATTGTCATCTCTGTCTTTCGCCAGTGATTCCTGTACTTCTGTCTCACTCAGATGCACCTTGGTAAAATATAGCTCTAATTTACTAAAATCTATATCATTATCTATTTTTAAAAGATCTTTCTCTATTTTAACATGTTTTTTTTCATTTTTAACACAGGGTGCTTTTGCTTCTAAAAGTTTGTCATGGCCAGAATCACTTTCAAAATGGTCATTTTCTATTTCTTGTTTGATTTCTGCTTCTGTGCAGTTGTCTACGAAAAGTTCTATGTCTGGTTTTTCCTCTATGGTCTCCTCTATGATGTAATGGTAGCCTTGTCTATGGTTGGATTCAAGAATTGATAGAGATGTTATTTGTATCTGCAAAAAGCAAAGAAATAAATATGAATCAAAGATATGCGTTTGCGCATCAATTTAGAACATCTCTCTTTGTGTGGGTGTGTGTGTGTGTGTGTGAGCGTGTGTGTGTCTGTGTGAGCATGTGTGTGTGTGTGTGTGTGTGTGTGTGTGTGTGTGTGTGTGTGTGTGTGTGTGTGTGTGTGTGTGTGTGAAAAATGGCAACTTCATTTTTTAGGCATTATTTTTTTAATGCAGGCCATACAAAATCTGGCGTAAAACCTACTATTTTCTTTTTTTTTTTTTTTTTTTTTTGTGTGTGTTGTTTAAATTTTGTTGTATTTGTGTGACTTTGTGAGTGAATAAATGTCTTCTTTCATTCTTTATGTATTTGCTAATAAAATAAATATATAGCACTAACCTCCTTCAATGTATAAAATGTACTAACTTGTTTATCATGAGCCAGCTTCAGAACACACTGTGCATTCTGGAGCCGCGTCCGGAACGCAGCCACTCTCCGTAGCAGCGCCGTGCACTCCCAACACAGCAGTACATCAAAATACTTCAGGTCCTGCAATAGGGAATATGCAAGCATTATTTCATTCACATATGGCGGCGACAGACAGTAATTAATCTGCAAATAATGCATTTCATTTCTTGTTGCAGTTGATATCTTTAATGATTGACAAATCAAATTATTTTTTTTATAAATATCTGCAATAGGGAATATTACTGCAATTTTATCCCATCAGAGAGCAGCACTAGCCCATACTATATGTTTATGGTTTATGTTTTTGAGTATCTTAAATGTCCGTAGGATGCCCTAATATCATATTTTTCATTTAAATTTTTGTAAATATAGCTCTATCGCTACTATCGATTAAAATTAATTTCTTTGTTACTCATAAATGATTTCTATAGGTATTAATAATGCTCTTTGGTCATGATCCATCATGGGCGACAAAAAAGAGAACGGATGTGTTGTCATGGCGTTTCTTTACGGTTCGTGCCAGTGTGTCGCCCCTGCGCAGAGCTTTGCTTAATATGCCCTATTGTCAATCAGGCTGAGAGCTTACATATCAAATGACGTTAACTAATAGAAAGTCCACTTTCAAGTAATACTTTTTTAGGTCAGATCCCTTGCACTTGTTTGCCGTAGGTTGTGAGGTTTTTCAAAAGTTAATGCATAAAGGTCACTACCCACTATGCCGTATCATGAAATGACCGTAATAGGAATGAATCAGAAACAGAATGCAAATGAAATACATGATAGTGGGCATAGTCTCACACTTTCCAATACAAAGAATATTTTTGCCTAAAACATTGCTATTACGGTCATGGTATGAGTATTTAATAAATAAAATATTTACATGAAGATTTATTTTTAAGTCCGGTGCCCTGGGCGGTCGTCCCACCGCGCCCTACCCTAATAAGCCGCTACTGGGTTTGCATATTGTCAGTAAAATAACTCTACCAAAGAAACTTACCTCTAACGTCTCCTTATTCCCCAAAAGGGAGTAGAATAAATCGTAATGAACCAAGGGAGACAGTCTCCGATCTGTACTGAGGCATCCACAACATATCGCAGTATTCGCGGTGCTAGATTCACTCTTTATATCATACATTTTAAAAAAACACTCAGTCACTGTATTACATATTTTGCAAGCAACATCGCGAAGTAGTAAGAAACAAATTGGATGTTACAATATATTAAAGTTTATAGCCTCACAGTATAATTACAATATTTTCTGTAATAATTGTTTATTTTTAAACAACTAAATTTACGCAATAATATTCGGCGAAATATCTGAGTGAGACTCACGTGAGACTACGCATTGGAATGACAGAATGACAAAAAATTGAATCAAATAAAAGAGTATTAAATAAAGAGTACATTTAGTACCCACAGAGTAACATTTTTATATAGGTTATTATTATTCCCTCAATGGCGGCCTTAAGGCTTGGGCCAATGTCAGTTGCGATGACAGGGTTGCGGTTGATTCTGCAGAACGCCAACAGTTTGACAGCAGCAAGAAAATAATTTTGAAAATAGAAAAAAAAAAATCCTTTTCGGCCGAACGCTGTTGCGGGAGTCACGTCACTGCGACAAAGACAAAAGATGTTGTTATTGATTAGATAGAACTATAGTCTTATATTGTTAGAGGATATAAAATCACACAGAATGGTAATAAAAGGAGAATATACATAACGAAGGAGGGATTTAAAGTTAACAGGGCGAGGAATGTAAGGGGGAGGAGGTCATACAAGGAGGATGTCAGCTTTGAACATTCGAAAAATAAGTGGTCAAGACAGCCTTCGTCTAAACCACATTCACACAAAGAGTTGTCTTTTACACGAATCTTGTGAAGGAAAACAGGAGTACATGAGTGGCCCAGTCTCAGTCTGCATATTGTTGACGTAGTTGCTTTATTAGCGGCCCGGAATTTAAAGAACCAGGGTTTGACGGGAACATTATCTTGAACATCAGAGTAGTGAAGTCCTTTCATCTGACTAGATCTTGTCCAGTGAGCGAGCCAATCCGAATCCAGTCGATCCTTAGCTAAAGAGGTCAAATCGAGGGAATAGCACCTGAACTGATCCAGGCAGCCTGAACGGGTCGCATCCTTAGCAAGCTGATCTACAGTCTCGTTGCCCCGGATTCCAATATGACTAGGGATCCAGGCCAATGAGACCTTCACATTCTTACCAGAGAGACCATTAAGAACTTGCTTAATTTGAAGAATGACCGGGAATTTAGATTTACTACGCAATTGGTTTGACATTATGGCCTGTAAGGCGCTTTTGGAGTCTGAAAAAACTATGCAATTATTAAGATTGTGCGAGTCTATATATTTAAGGGCCTCCAAAATTGCCACTGCCTCGCCAGTAAATACAGATGAATATATCGGCAATTTATAGCTCAAAATAATCTTAAATTTAGGTATCCAGACAGCAGATCCTACACAACCCTGGTTTGAAAGCTGTGAAGCATCCGTGTAGATAGAGGTCCAGTCAGGCCAGTTTCTAGCAATGACACGGCTTAAGTCTAGATTAGGGGAGGGGGATTCTCTATGAATACCAAGGTCAAGCGAGATATTATTAGGGCGGAACATGATAGCATCATATGGGATTTCAAAAAGAGGGCTTAATAACTTACATTGAAATAAAGGGCATGGAAGACGAGTTATTTTAACAAAACTATTGACCAGACAAGGAGGATCCTTGTGAACCCAGTAAGGAGAGGTAGAGATTAATTCTGAAAGAGACCGAAGTTTAGGGATTAGAGGGTGGGAGGGAGATTGCATAATTTTAATTACATATTTATCAGAGAGAAATTGTCTTCGAATAAAAAGAGGAGGGTCAACGCACTCCATTTGAAGAGCATTCGTAGGGGATGATTTCATTGCTCCAATCACTAGACGAAGACTTTTATATTGCATTTTATCCAAAGAATTTAAACTAAATTTATTGCACGGCTCTAAGAGAAAGGACCCATAATCAAAGTGACTGCGAATAAGGGCATTATATACAAGTTTTTGGGAGTATGGGTGTGATCCCCACCATACGCCAGACAGAGAACGAATAATATTTAAGTTCCTCTCGCATTTCTTAAGAGTCTGATTAATGTGATGGACACCTGACATTTTGGAATCAAACAAAACGCCAAGAAATTTGACCTTGTCCTGTACAGGTATACGGATACCATCGCAACAAATAGGGATATCTGGAATGGACCTTTTACGGGTAAATGGGACTACTGCACATTTTGAAATAGAAAGGGACAAGCCATGCTCCACTAACCAGACATTCAAATAGTGAAGAGCCGACGAAAGAGGAGGAACCGCGTCAGAGATGTTAGAACAACAGAATATAAACATATGTCATCAGCATACTGAAGGATGTTACAAAATGAATTTACCGAAAGTTCCAAATCATAGGTATATAAGCTATAAAGAAGAGGACTGAGAACAGAGCCCTGAGGGAGGCCTTTATAGACCACCCTGGGGGGAAGGGAGACATTATAAGATGAAATAAGGACTGATCTGGCCAAAAGAAAGTTAATTGCGAAGTCAACTAACCTCTCCGGAAAACTCAGATGATGCAACTTTTGCCTGAGAAGAGGGAGAAGAACGTTATCGTACGCAGAGGAGATATCTAAAAAGACCCCCACTACAGACTCATTTTTGGAGAAGGCAAGACGAATGTCGGTTGAGAAGATGGAGAGACTATCCATCGTACCGAGACCTTTACGAAATCCAAACTGACTTTTGGCCAAAAGGCCCTTACTTTCTGCCAACCATTCTAAACGGTTTTTAATAAGATGTTCTAAGATTTTTGCCAAAGCGGACGATAAGGCGATAGGTCGATGACCTGAGGGGTCATTACATAATTTTCCTGGTTTTAAGATGGGAACAATTATCTGTGCTTTCCATTCCTCAGGAGGAGAATTAGAGAGAAAAATATTGTTTATAATCCCAAGGAAGAATTTTTTGGAGTTTGAACTGGAATTAACTATGAAAGAGTAAGGAATGCCATCAATACCCGGGGCCGAGTCTTTTAGCTGATCTGTGGCTGTAAGGAATTCCTCCATAGAAAAGGGCCATCAAAAGAACTATGGAAAGAGGTAGAGGGAAGAGACCAAACTGGAGAGATTTCTTGAGCAGTTGGGACAAAGGGAGGGGCTAACTTAAAAGCAAATGCATCAATCCATTCTGAAGAATCGTTAGAAAGAAGATTTGATTTCGGGTTAAAAGCGCCACGAAACCGCCTGATACCTTCCCAGACCAAATATGAGGGGGAATTAGGGGAAAGGCTTTCACAAAATTTTTGCCAACCTAGTCTTTTTTTATTTTGAAGGAATTTGGAGGTTTGCTCTGCGACAGTCTGATAATCTAAATAGTTCTCCCTCGACAAGTTGATAGAAAGAAGTGATTCAGCTTCTCTACGCTTTTTAACAGCTGCAAGACATTCAGAATCCCACCAGGGAGGAAACGGGATCTTTTTTGACGGCTTTTTTTTTAAAGGGATAGCTTTGTCAGCCGCAGACAGAAGAGCATTTTTAAAACCCTCATACACTGAAGATATATTATTGGGATTAGGGGAAGGGAGAAGAGATATTTCCTCGTCTAAAAAAGATCTATAATTGGGCCAATCTGCTTTTTTGGTTTGATATTTGAGACGGGGGGAGGAATAAAAAGAGGGAACAGGATCAGGAAATGATACTTTAATAGGAAAATGATCACTCCCCAATGTGGAGGGGATCACTTGCCAAAAGAGTCTGGAGGAAATTGAGGGAGAACATAAAGTAAGGTCAACAACACTATTTGGGTTTTGGGAAGGTAGCACACGTCTCGTTGGAGAACCATCATTAAGAACACATAGATTAAAGTTATCAAAAAGATCAAGAAATGCAGAGAAACTGAATCACTGGTATGGGAGCCCCAAGAGGTATGATGTACATTAAAGTCTCCTAAGATGATGATAGGAGGCGGGATAATAGATAAAATGGAGGAAAGCTCTGCAACCATTCCTGAATGAGGGTCTGGAATATAAAGAGACAGAAATGAAGTATTATTAACCCTAACAGCAACAGCACTAATAAAGTCGCTATGAGGGGGGATAGGAATATGAGTAAAAATAATAGAGCGGGCAACTAATATAGCTGCGCCACCATAGCCATCCCTCCTATCATCCCGGAGACAGGCAAAACCATGCACTCTAAAAATAGAGTTAGGTTTGAGCCAGGTCTCCTGAATGGCTAGGAGGAAGGGCTTATGTTTATTAATGAGATAGATCAGTTCATTTTTTTTATTGAAAATACTACGACAATTCCACTGAAGGAGAACTCGGGCCATTTTGTGAGGAAACAAGAGATAACAGTTGGGTCAATTTTTGATGCATGTTGTTCGGTAAACCGGAATCAGAAAAGCGTGCCAATATGTTAATTAATGTATTAAGCAAAAGCTCAATGAGATTATCATTAGGGGAGTTAGGCTCTTGATTTAGAGCACAACCATTAGGTTGGGAGGAAATGGGATCACGGACAATATTATCATGGGCAATTCTGTCATAACCTGAGTTACTCGCAGAAGTATGAGATTTTCTACGAACTAAAATAGTTTTGCGATATGATTGAGACGATGATTGAGCTTGTGAATGAGATTGTGATTGAAGGGAAGGGGGGAGCGATATTAAAAGAGCCAGGGGAGGGAGAATTCAAAGTCTCAGAGAAGGTCTTTCTTACTTGAGGGAAGCGAGCAGAGGATTCAATATAGGAAAGGTTTTCCTGCGACATCACCATTTTGATATTGCGCTGCCGTTGTTGTTCTGGGCAAGAAATGTCATTGGCACAATGGTTACCAAAGCAAAATAGGCATTTAAGTGTAGGAGAATTGCAGTTTTCACCAATATGATCAAGTGAGCATTTGTAGCACCTGGACCTGGACCTGCACTGAGCTTTGACGTGTCCAAAACGACAACAGTTGTTGCATTGGATGGTTGGCAGAAGGTAGCACTCTACAGGCAAACTGTTGTAGAAACAAAACACTTTAGGAGGCAGACTACGACCACTGAATGTAAGTACCACTGATCGAGTAGGAATCCATGTGGGAGAATTATTCTCACCAATGGATTTCCTACTTAATCTGCGGGCCTTAATCACGCGTCCGAAGCCTGGGGGTACCGATACATTTTCTACCACCTCTTGCATCGACCACTCAGGAGCGATATCCCTTATAATGCCCATACGGGTGACATGAAATGAGGGAACAACTGCAGAATAATCTGCTGAGGTAAGTGCAGGGTGTAACAGGAAATTATTAGCATGTTCCGCCGAATCAAACTCAACGGAAAAACGATTACGTCCGATTCTTTTAACTCCGTCCCTAATAACGCCATGGATTTTGTTCCTATATAAGAAATGTCCGAAATTTATAGCCCTTAAAGCAATACCTGAGGCTGGGTCACTCTCTGTTCTCTGGACGTTAATAATATAAGGGCCAGTATCTTCTGTGGTATATGATGATTTCAGCTTTTCGAAATCTGGGTGCGTGAATGTTGTCTCGACGGAAACTGCAGGAGAAGAGGACTTTTTGGAAGGAGGAACATCGGTATCAATTAAAGCTCTTTTACCGAGAAGAGGGGTCTGAGGCATAATAGCTGCCTGGTTAGGAGGGATAGGGGAACAGTCAGGCCCACCACCAGGATCATCTGGATCCGAAGCATCCAGATCCATGATTGCTTAAAACTAATACAAACACTTACACTTGGACACTCACAACAAATATAAATAACTACAAGATCACAACAGCGGTTATAACATGAAAAAAAACCAGAATTACTAAATCCAAATCGCAAAGCTTGCTACCACCATACACGCTGACAGCAGAATCCTTTATACTAGGTTTAGTACCTATAAAGAATTTGTTTGACATTACAACGTACGCGATTTCTGCCCGTGAAATTAAAGCCGGCGCCATATGTAATCGCTCGACGCTCGTTTCGCATTTCTATCCAACGCCATCACTATTTTTTTAAGTATGTAAACTCGTCAATGATGCCAAAACTAAACGGAATGCAATCACTTTGACGGCTTCTGTTCAAAAACAACCAATGTCCAATCAGCCTAGTCCAGACAACAAATAAAACAATTTAATAACTAATTTTATACTGCAGCCTAGTAACTGTAATTGATGTTATAAAAGTAATTTAGTGGGCTACAGACGCGTTAAAATGGAGGATAGTTCAGAAATAATGTTGAACTCGCTGTGTTTGTACGTGTCCCTCAGTAATGAGCCGGGAAAAGTTGTTCCAACTTTGCCGTGTAAATGATGGGTAAACAATCTGTATTCCCTTCTTTCACCGATTCAGAGGCTTATCGGGTAAGATATCATACAATGAATTTGATCCACATAGGTGCAACAAGACAAGTTGGAAGACTGGGGGGAGGGACCTTTGCCTGGCAAGTGCGGACAACTAAAAACAGCTTATGATAGGTTATTAAAAATTATCCCTTGTAAATTTACAAAAAAAAAAATTAAAAGATAAATAATAAATAATTTATTGAATCAGGCGTTACTTTGCGGAGGTCCATATCAAATGAACTAAAATAATTTCTGCTCACCGCGAACCTTTAACGATAGCTAAGATTGCTTAGCTAAGCTTATGATAATTAGATAGCAACAGTTGGGGTCTATTAATTAATGAAGCAGGTAAATTTA
>NC_133478.1:3257292-3264446 GCF_025370935.1 Choristoneura fumiferana
ATAATAACAGCGATGGAGAAATTAAGGTTTGAATTCGTAGTTAAATCGGGTGAAGATCCGAAAACAAATGTAATCTGCATGGCTTCAATTACGGATGCTGATAAACGTGTCTTTTTAATCCCGGAAAAATTACAACCGGTAAGACTACATGATACGATTTTAGCAACACAAGGTTTCCAAAAAGTAAGAAACACTTTGCAAAGAAGACACGACAAGAGGCAAGTGTGGATTTCAGTGACACCAGAAATAAGCGAGAGTTACATGGATGAAGATGGAAATATGCAATTTCAGGGATATCTGTTGGAGGAGATTACACCAGAAACTCGGGAACAGACTCCGGCGGCTGGGATTTCAGGAGAGACATTGACAAAAATTTTAGAAAGTATTTCCGGCATTAAGATGTGTCAAAGCCTCAGAATATAAGAAGTCTGACTGAGAAATTCGTCCTAGAAAAATTCGGCAGAAAAACGTCAAATGTGTGTCAATGGATAGCTACTTTTGAAACTGAATGTACCCGATTAGGAATAGACGAAGATTCGAAGAGGATTGAAGCTCTTAGGTTATTTTTTAGAGGACTCGTGTCTTGACTGGTATAGTTCAATGCTTATAAAATATACAGTCAACTCGGAATGGTCGATGTGGACAAAAATATTTTGCGAAACTTATGCGGACAAAGGTTGGTCGCCAATCAGGTATGCTATGTCATTCAGATATATACAGGGATCGTTACTAGAATACGCGTTAAAAAAGAACGTCTTTTATTAGAGATAAATAAAACTATGGACAAACCGACTCTGATAGATCTTATAGCTACAGGGTTGCCAAATTTTGTAGCTGACAAAATTGACAGGAAAAACTTGAAAGCAGCCGAAGATTTATTTAATAATCTCAGAGGTTTAGAACATTTGGTAGGTAAAAAGATTCCGGAAAAGAAAATTGTTGTCTTTGAAAATAAAACTAAAGAAAAAAACGAAAAATACCGGCCCTGCAGAATTTGTGAAAAGGAAAACAAAACAAATCGGTACCACCCTGAATCTTTGTGTTGGTTCAGGAACAAAAATAGTGACGGCATTAAACGAGATCAAATAAGAACTGTTAATAATTCTCAATTGGAGACAGAATTAAATGAAATAGATCCAAAAAACTAGAAATCCCGCCATTAATCAAAATTAAGTTATTGTTAAATGACACCTTGGATGTCTTTGGCGTTTATGATTCAGGATCAAATGTGTCTTTAATAAATTCAAAATTGTTGTCATTGAATGACGATTCGATTAAGAATAATATTAAAACTGCAGGTCTAAAAACGATTAATGGCGTAAAAAAGTCTATAGGTATAGTGACTTTAAAGATAAAAATCTTAAACATGGAACAGATAATAAATGTTTTCGTGATAGATGAGGAAAATTTTGACTACGATTTCTTGGTTGGATTAGATTGTATAAAAAAATTTCGCCTCACTCAAAACGAAAAATTGGAAGTTACACAAAATATTGATATTTTAAAAAATAAATATAATGAGAAGGTAGTATGTGCCGATTCTGGAATAATTCCTGACTTTTCAGGTAATAAAATAGAAGGGAAAATATATAATAACAATAAAGATGTGAGCAGCTTAGGAAAAACTGGAAATGACACAAAAATAAATACAAAATAAATTTTAATGAGCACATAGAGGTTGCCAACTTTAATATATTCATAAATCATCTCGACCATCAGCAACAATCTGAAATAGATGAATTAATTAGCAAATATACATCGCTTTTTGCAAAAGATAAATACGATATAGGTACTGTAAAGGACTATGAGGCACATGTGGATTTATTAATAGATAAATATTGCTGCAAAAGACCATATAGGTGTACTATTGAGGATAAGAAAGAAATAGAACAGCAAATATCAAAATTACTAGAAAAAAAGTTAATTGAAGAATCTTATAGTCCTTTCGCCGCACCAGTAACATTAGCCTACAAAAAAGAAGATGGAAGAAAATCGAGATTATGTATTGATTTTCGTGACTTAAATAAGATTGTTGTTCCTGAATCACAACCATTTCCACTAATTGAAGATTTAATGACCAAAACTAGGAATTGTAAATTCTTCACAACACTGGATATAAACTCAGCATTTTGGTCAATCCCTATGAAAATCGAGGACAGGAAAAAAACTGCATTTGTTACTCAAGAAGGACACTTTCAGTGGACATGTTTGCCGTTTGGTTTAAAGACTTCGCCGGCCATTTTTCAGAGGATATTAAGCAGCATTATAAGGAAACACGGCCTTTCCAATTTTACTGTTAATTACATAGACGATATTTTGATATTTTCTGAAACATTCGAAGAGCACATTAGACACTTATCGTTACTACTGGAAGCAATCTCAAAAGAAGGGTTTAGACTAAAATTCTCAAAATGTAACTTTGCTCAGAATTCGGTAAAATATTTAGGTCACATAATCGAAAATAATACAGTTACTCCGTTGAAAGATAATTTGACTGCTATAAAAGAATTTCCTACACCAAAAACACAAAAAAATGTTCGTCAGTTTTTGGGTAAAATAAATTTTTATGGGAAATATGTGCCAATATATCTATTGTATTAAATCCTCTACACAATTTGCTAAGAAAGGGACAGCCATTTATTTGGTCGAAGGACTGTAAAGAATCTTTTGAGGCGATAAAAAGTCTATTATGTATGAAACCTATATTAGCAATCTACGATCCGGAACTGCCAATACATATTTATACCGATGCATCAATTCAAGGTATTGGGGCAGTTTTGAAACAACCACAGTCTAATGGAGAGGAAAAACCGTGTGCATATTTTTCGAGAAAATTGAACGATACACAGAAGAAGAAAAAAGCTATATATTTGGAGTGTCTAGCGATAAAAGAATCAGTAAAATACTGGCAATACTGGCTTATAGGGAAAGGTTTACGGTTTTCTCTGATCATAAGCCATTAGAAAAAATGAAATTAAGGCTAGAACGGATGAAGAATTGGGAGACGCTAACTATTATCTATCTCAGTTCGACTGTGAGGTAATATATTCCCAGGAAAATACAATTTAGAAGCTGATTGTTTGAGTAGGAATCCGGTGTTAGAACCAGGTGACAATCAAGATGAAAATTTGAAAATTATAAATTTTATTCAACTAAAGATATAATAAGTGATCAAGAAAAAATGAAGACATAAAAAATTATAAAGATAAGCTTAAACTAAAAAACAATATTTACTATAAAATATAGGAAAAAAGGAAAAATTGTCTTATCTGAAGAGTACTCTAAAAAACTCATAGAGAATGTACATTATTTACTATGCCATATAGGCATACAACAACTGGAAAAGAAAGTTAAACCATTTTATACATCGAGAAATTTGATGAACATTATCAAAAAAGTTTGTGACGATTGTGAAATTTGCATAAAAAACAAATCTAGAGGCAATACAAATTTGGATTAATGTCACACTTGGGCCCTGCTACTTATCCTTTTTGAGATAATATCCATAGACACTATTGGTGGATTTGGCGGATCTCGTTCAACAAAGACATATTTACATCTACTAGTGGATCATTTCTCGAGATATGCCACTATTCTGACTTCTAAACCCAAGTTCAAATGATTTTATAAAGCTTGTTCAAAAAGTAATACAGGGAAATAAGGTTGGAATGATTCTATCCGATCAGTACCCGGGTATAAATTCACGTGAGTTCAAAACCTATTTAGATACAGAAAATATTCCAATTATCTTCACGGCAGTAAATGCTCCATTTTCGAATGGTTTAAATGAGAGGGTTGAACCAGACGCTAGTTAATAAAATAACGGTGCAAATAAACGAAAAAGAGAATAAATTGGCTTGGACGACTATTGCACACGAATGCGTCCAAAAATATAATGAAACGGAACACACAGTGACAGGTTTTTCACCTAGGTATTTACTAGAAGGAAAAAACGTTGATATTTTACCGGATGAATTGAAAAAAGAACATACACATAATGATTTATTACGAGATAGACAAATAGCGTTGGAAAATAGTATAAAATCACACAATTATAATAAAAACCAATTTGACAAAAATAGGAAAAAATGTGTATTGAAAGTAGGAGATTTGGTTTATGTTGAAAATGGAAATCGGTTAAATAGGAAAAAACTTGATGAATTAAAAATTGGTCCTTATGAGATTGTGGAAAAATTGTCAAACTCGATTTACAGAATAAACACAGGGCATAAGAAACCTGAATCAAATCTTTTTCATGTTACAAAATTAGTACCAGTTTCAATAGTTTCATAAAAATAAAGAAATAAATAGAATAAATGTTCTTAATGTGGGGGGGGAGATGTAAATGAGGTTCATAGCTCCTCATTTAATTTGTCTATGGCCTTGCTTTTGAAAGTTGTCAGTTGGATTTGAATTGAAAAGATATGTAAAACGTAATGACATACAAGATATTAAATAATTAATAATAAATAGAAGAATACGCGGAATATTAGCATTAAATGTTGTTTCTCCTTTCAGGTAAAGTGTTTAGTTGATTTTTTACATGACATAATATGTTTGTAATATTGTGGTTAATAAAAATGTTCTCCTTTCAGAGCAACACAATTTTGTTTCTGTTTCGTCGTTTCTGCATTAATTGAGTGCCTAATGTAATTATAACACATTATATATATACATATAAATTGTGTATTTTCTCAATTACTTACAGCTGAGAGACAATAATGGAAATAATGATAATAATATTTTAGATTTAGACGATCAGATGGCCTAGTGGTTAGAGAACCTGACTACGAAGCCTGAGGTCCCGGGTTCGATTCCCGTGTCGGGAAACTATAAAGGAAAGAAAAAGACCTTTTCACCTCAGCAGCTCAAACAGGCAGGTTTTGCTATGAAAAATCAGTGAGCAAAATCGCATTTTGCGCACTCCGTGAGACAAAGTAGCTTTTTAATAAAAAAAAAATTACCTCACTAGCTCGAAAAAGCTGTCTTTAACCTTCGAAATCTGCGTGGAAAGTCGCTTTTTATCCTCTTGGCTGGAAAGAGTTTTTGAAATTTGAACGTTATCGTGAACGGATGCCGCCTTGAAAATACATATCGACCACTTACTTTCACAACCTCGTATCTGGCCACAATATTGCTTTAGAATCATCTTTATGGTAAGTAAGATAGTAAATGTCGATATGTCAACAAAAAATATGGACTGGAACTTATTGCAGTCTATCTACGTTATTAATAGCTGTCGGTATTCTTCGGTTTTAAAATGAATTTTGCCGAGAACTATTAATAAAATAAAAAACCGGCCAAGAGCGTGTCGGACACGCCCAAAATAGGGTTCCGTAGCCATTACGAATAAAATAAAGAAATGTTTTTCTAAGGATTTCGTATTTTCTACGGAATCTTCCATAGTTTCGGTATATTTTATACCTTAGGCTGCTATTTACTCTTAAGCTACTAATAATTCTCAAGCAAACTTAACCGTTATAGTTTTCCTTAAAAGTTTGATATTCTTACTACCATCCTTTTTTTTCAAATTTTTCCGGCTTGGGGATTTAGAGGGGGGGGGGGACGCTCGATTTTAATGAAAATTTGCGCTTTAAAGTTGAATATTTCGCAAACATTTCGCTGAATCGAAAAATCGTCTTAGCAAACCCCTAATGGTTTTAAAAGACCTATCCAACAATACCCTACACTACACAATAGGGTTGGATGAGAAAAAAATATCACCCCACTTTTCGTCTATGGGAGGTACCCAAAAAAAAAATTTTTTTTTTTTAATTTTTAATTGTACCATTTTGTCGGCATGTTGTGTAGACACACATATATCCGTGCAAAAATACAGCTTTCTAGCATTGATGCTCCCTGAGCAAAGCCGCGGACGGACGGAAAGACAGACAGACAGACAGACATGGCGAAACTATAAGGGTTCCGTTTTTGCCATTTTGGCTCCAGAAACTTTAAAACAGAATTATCTGTAAAAGGTAGATTGCAACATTTTGACGAAACTCACCGATAAAATGTTGTACTATTTATGGATGGTTATTATTTGCTTTGTAGTTTTATCAAAGTTTACGTTATGTCTATTATAGTAATGTAGCTAGTTTAGATCTTTAGTAAATATGGATAAAAAACTTAATTATTAAGTTTTTCCTCTAAAAGACTAATTATATAGATACACAATCAAAAACTGAGCGTTTTTCACACTGTTATTTTCTTCTTGCTTAATGACTAACATACGAGTACAACACCTTTTTTTTCAATAGCGACTGGTTTATTTTAAAGTAATACAGAGAATCATAAAAGCTTTCGAGTCAAGTTCGATTAAACTGCATATCCTGTGCATGGTTTAAAGTTTATGCTGATTTTAATTTGATATTCTTTTATTTTGTTATTAAAATGTACATTAATACTGGATAAATAATGAAAGACTTTTAAATTACATGTTTTTTTCTAAAATGTTTACTGCATTTACTACACTTAATTACACTTTCTTTAATTTGATTTGTCTTTTAATACAAAATTACCTACGACAAAACCAATGTTGTTTCCTTTTACAACAAACTTTTGCATCAGTAAACGATGCAAAGCTTGAAAAAAATGTCGTCAGACCCAGTCGCATGATTTTTTTTGGTAGTAAAAGCCATGCTATCTTTGGAACTATTGAAACTACTTTATTTTGGGTTTCTCTGTAATAAAGTACTCAAAAACCTAAGAATAATGAGCTTTAGTGGTTCATTATAACTAATATTTCAAAAGAAGATGCAAAAAATAGATGTCACCATTTTTTATTTGCTTCTGAAAAATGGAGTTTTGGCTTTTACTTTTTTTGTAGGTTTTTCCGAACCGGTGGTAGACTTTTTTTGACATTCATAAGTGCATGTTACAGCCTGAATTGAATAAAGATATTTTGACTGACTGACTACATTTCACACTGAATGGGTCGATATCTTAAAGCTAAAATGCCAAAATCGCCATAGGTGTGCCCTATAAAATTTGAGGTTTGCCCTCGATTTCCCTAGGATTCCATCATCAGATCTTGACTTAGTTACAATGAGACGACCTCAAAAGAATACTCTTTCAAATAAAAAAAGAATTTTGAAAATCAGTCCACAATTGACTGAGTAATCAGTGAACATACATAAAAAAATACAAACATT
>NC_133478.1:3264546-3406794 GCF_025370935.1 Choristoneura fumiferana
TTTATGCCATGATATATGCCATGATATATGTATTTTTCACATTTGGCATTGATCCGTCCGTCTGTTCTCTTGAGGCTTGTAGGGGTGACGGGGTTGATAGCGATGCTGGGTTCCTCCCCGGAAGGATCCTCTTGGAGGATGGGCCTGGTTTGGGATCGGACGGCGTGGAGGAGCTTGAAAGTTTTTTGACTGCAAAGGCTTGGCTTGCATGTTTCCCTTGGGTTTAAGAACACTAGATGCTCTTTTGATTGCTGAAAATGACTTTAGTGAATCGTCAAGGTTTGCGTACAAGTATTCGTCTCTCTTATTTTCTTTTAAACTCTCGGTTAAATTCTTGTCCAAATTTGGGCTTATCAGTCTTCTCCGAATTTCAGTATATTGAAAGTGCAAGTTACTCAGAACTCGAGACGTGTCGCTGAGTTTCTTGACAATATTCATCTTATCGAAGTCCTTTCTCGATAATTGTTGTATAACTTGCCAGATATTAGCGAGGGCTAAGCCCATCTCTTGCTGCCTCTCTTGTAATAATTTATCCCTTGTTTTAGATGGGTTATTCAGAAGTCCCAGAAGTTGAAGATTCAATTTCGGGGCATCCAGCAATTTGCAATTGCTTGGGACCAGTAAAGATTCCATAATCTTTTCTTTATTTTGTTTGGGGAGGCCCTCTATTAAGATATTCTTGATTGTCATATAAATTTGTTCATTTACCTTTTCACCATATAATCTCTCCCACTGGTTGGCTCTCCCAGAGCTAGTAACATCTCGGGATCGAGCCCTCCGAGTCGTTTTCATCACCATTAATTGCTTCTGGCTCAGAGTCCATGGTTTCTGGGTCAGCCTCTAGCTCTGGGGCCTCTGGGTCTGTTTCTATAATCTCCAGCTCTGGTGTCTGAGCTGAAATATTATTAGACTGATAAGAAGTTTTGGAATAAAGTTAGGTTAGGCTTTTGACAACATGTTAAGATTGGACCCATCTCCATCCCACGGATAAGCGCAAAATCGTCACACGATAATGCTAAGTAGTTTTGTCAATTTTGTAAAGATTCGACCCATCTCCATCCTACGGATAGAGCGCAAAACCGTCACACGATAATGCCAATAAAAGGAATGGTTACGTAGTATGTAATATTAAACTTTCGAGAAAAAAAAAATCTCTGATCATGATAAGATTAGAAAATATATCCAAAAAGGTCTAAATCTATTTGGATAAGCACTGTTTATTGTGGAAACACTCACCTCTAAAACACTGGGGTTGCGGTTGCGGCGGCGCCGCCATTACCCGGTTCTTATATTTTTCTAATCTCTTCTCCAGTTCTTGGATCTTACTATCCAAATTCTTTCTCGTGTTTTGGCATTATTATCTTTAGAAGTATGATCCTTCCTCAATCTTCTTACTACCAGAATAATTAAGTAATTAGCTTAAAAATTTTTTCGTGTCAAGTGCGATGAGCGCGAAACAACGAATGATGCAATCTCTGTTTTTCCCTGTTTTGTTTTCTTATGGTGTCTTTTAACGTCGCGTTCAAATAGCAGGAAAGGACGAAACTACATTGTTATCTCGGACTAAGTATGAATATAATTACAGCTTTTCAGGTTCTAATCTTTCGGACGAAGTTTCATAAAATTATAATAGAACTTCACTTACAGGCAAGTTCGTTTAATCACTAATTATCTTCCAGCGGGCGAATGGCACTGGTGCTACAAACTATAACTGGCATGTGTTAGCCATATTGTAAGCTAAGCAATCCTGTGTTAGGCTGTGTTGCCATACATGCATCACGATTTGATTACGGGAAGACTGCATAATGCTGCGCCGGCCCTTGATCAAGATAGAGCGAGATTGTCTACATCGTTTCCGCGTCTCTCAAAAGGCGCAATCAAAATTTTATTTTGCACTGAAAATTGGAAAGTCGCCTAGAGCGATCGTTCCTCTTGCTCTACCACATGGCTTATTTACATCCCGAGTCAAATATGTCTACTCATAATGTAATTAACTGTGAATCATTAACATAGGTCGGACAGTTCATCGCAAAACAATGGCAACATGGTAATGGAACAAGATTGAGTCGTATACAGTATTATTTAACCTCTTCACCGCCAGAGTCAACCAGTCGTGACAGCCAGTGGAATGCCTCACACGCCACGGTCATCTATAGGTACAGTGAAGTGCAAAAATAAGTATCTTTCCGAACAACTCAAAAATATATTACTACGGCCTTATTGCGTCGGAAACTTTGAATAAGTAAATATTTACACTTGACTGTACATGACCAACATTCAACTCAAAATCAATCCTTCTGCAATGGAATTAAAAATCAAAGATAGATAATAATAATCTAACCTAGGTATTACGATTACGACTCTATTGGATCTTGTTATATTTCCATATCTGTTTTTGCGATGACCTGTCCGAGCTGTTATCCTTTAAAACTGTCATTATATGTCTGTTATTAGCTGTTAAATACGTCATTTCACTGAGCATGACATTCCTAACAAAGCAAAGAAGAATTTTACATATACATTTTCCTATGTTAAAATGTTATTTCTTAACTCTTGATATCGTTGTATCAGGAAAAGTTGCTTACGTTTAACATATTGGGCAAAACAATTTAGGGAAGGGTTAGCTCGCATGTGTCTCTAAAAAGTCCCGTTTGCAAAACGTCACTAGGTAAAATAAATCTCATTCATAAAAATCCCGTTCTCAAATGTCCCATTTGCAAAATTTTTGGCGAGGCCGTATTGTCTAACGCGTTGATTTCGCGATCGGATTCACCATCTCTTTCTTACCTCGTCTTGTATTGTACCGTGTGAACAGAAAGAGGCGAAAACGATTGTGATTCCAAGTGTGGTATACAATAAGGCATCGGAACTTGCAAAGAGAGCGTATAAGACCTTTGAGGGCCTAACCTAGTGAATTATATTCCTTGACTGTCTTAGTTGACTGTACTTATTTTCAGTTTGTTTTGCCCCTGTCTGTTAGTAAGTATTACCACATCTTGGTTGATATTGAAATACCCACGTTTTGAACGTGGCGTTTTTTATGAGAGATTGTATTTACACTTTATAATTTTGATAGATTGTTTTACTTTATACCTACATTGTATGATTTACATCGTTTCGCATTTATAAATGTTATCTATGTGCATCGGCGTCTATAGCTGTAAATTTGTACTATGTTCAGTAGAAATTGAAACTTAGGTGCGTAACGCACGGGTCCGATTGAGACAATAAACTAAATTAATGTGAAGTTTTTGTATTTTATTTGCAAGTCATCTCTCTCCTTCTTTACATCAACTATTCACTCGTTGTTAACTTGCTGTCGCATTGTTTTTTCTTTTTTCCATGTTGGTACTGACATACTTACCTTTAAAAACGGTCATGGATTTATCCACGGCACATGCTGCAGTCAAAGCCTTATTAGACTCATTGCCGGAGACTCCTTCAATTTAACTGATTATGAAGGCAACTTCACACCGGTAAATGGAACTTATTACTTCATATCGTTTACTCTATTTTGAAATACGAGTCTAAACCCGGATTTTTAATCCCATGGAAAAAATTTAAACTAAGGTGTTACTTACCGTTATCAAAAATCATTTGCAGAATTCAAGATATTTTATTCTTTCCACATTTGCCAGAAATCGACTTCCCATTAAAAAACTGTATTTATAATATATTTTAATTTACTGATGAAAATCTTTACTTTGGCATTTACTACGCTTTGATATATTAATTTACAAAGAGATTACTATTTTCGTATGCCCTTATAGTTTCGCCATGTCTGTCTGTCTGTCTGTCTGTCCGTCCGTCCGCGGCTTTGCTCAGGGACTATCAATGCTAGAAAACTGTAATTTTGCAAAGATATTATGTAAACTATGCCGACAAAATGGTACAATGGTTTTAGGGTTCCTCCCATAGACGTAAACTGGAGGCTGCGGTGGAGGTGATTTATTTTTTCTCATCCAACCCTATAGTGTGAGGTATCGTTGGATAGGTATTTTAAAACCATTGATTTGTGATTTGTTTGCAAAATATTCAACTTTAAAGTGCAAATTTCATTAAAATTGAGCGCCCCCCCCCTCTAAAATCTAAATCAGTGAGTGGAAAAATTTGAAAAAATTCAGGATGGTAGTAAGTAAGTATATCAAACTTTCAAGGAAAACTAGAACGGCTAAGTTTGCTTGAGAATTATTAGTAGTTTAAGAGTAAATAGCAGCCTAAGGCATAAAATATACCTAAACTTGGAAGATTCGGTATAAAATACGAAATCCTTAGAAAAATATTACTAATGTTTTCGTAATGGCTACGGAACCCTATTTCGGACGTGTCCGACACGCTCTTGGCCGGTTTTTTTTACTGTCGACATTGTTGTTATATTTTTTTGTACTTGAGCATTGTTACGTTTTCCGTTGTTTTTCGTTCATTTTTGTATGAAAGGATGGACTCCGGTCCGAGTACTTCTCGGTCAAAAGACGACTTGTGAGTTGTCTCCCGTAAAAACGGCTCTTATCAAAAACAGAAAAAACATGGCAACAACAGAACTTTATATAATATTTCTAGCGGGCCCATACCTTGAATCAAAGAGTATAAGTACCTATGTAGCTTGAATTCCCCTGAAATGTCACTTTGACAATGACGCTACTTTGTTTACACTTTTTCCGTGGGATTAAAAATCCGGGTTTAGTCAAGTAGTGATGATTTTAACCTGTCCGTCCCCAGGAACCTCGCACTCATTACTCCCTTTATATCCTAGAGGCGCAAATTTGGGCCCAAGATGGCGATACCCTTGGTACCCATGTCATGCGCGGTGCTGTGTGTTTTTTCCCATAGTGATGAGTGAGTGTTTGGTACCAACCTTTAGGATATTTCATTGGCAATCGAATGAAAGCGATGCCAAAATGCCAATTGAATATAAACCATGTAGTATCATTGATAAGGTTTAAAATTGGGTAAAAAAATTCGGGCGGAAATGTGTGTGCCCTTGGGAACTCGCGATGTACCAAATCGCGGGCTCAAATTTGAGCCCGTGGGAATTCGCGGAACAAAAAGCGCTCAAGGTCATGGAATTTTCGAAAAATCTATTTTAGGCACAAATTTGTGCTTCTGGGAAAGGACAGGAGTTTGGACTGTAATGCGTAAATAATAGTATATTTATAAATATCAGTGATATTGCACATCAAGTTTCGTTTTGGTAGGGGTGCCTACTCCAAAGCCCAATTCAGACCTGCAAGAAAAATCGTGCAAGTATTGTACCTAGTATTATCTAGTACTTATTATTGATACACTGTTGCCATCGACTTCTTCGAGGCCTGCTGAGCTCGATTGGCCACTTTCATTCAACCCATTCCCTTTACAATGTCAGCTCACGTGGTAGTTTTTATTTGCCCGTGCACCATAATATAATTGGTGCTTGCAATGACAATAGAAAGTGATGTGATATGTATGATGTAGACGACCGGATGGCCTAGTGGTTAGAGAACCTGATTACAAAGCTTGAGGTCCCGGGTTCGATTCCCGGCCGGGGCAGATATTTGAATGAATAATACGAATGTTTGTTCTCGGGTATTGGATATGTATTTAAGTATGTATTTATCTATATTATAAGTAAGTATATGTTTATCCGTTGCCTAGTAGGTATCCATAGTACAAGCTTTGCTTAGTTTGAGACTAGGTCAATTGGTGTCAAGTGTCCCATGATATTATTATTAATATTATTATATATAGCCACACTAGTTGAAATTTTATATGCTGAAAATTAATTTCTTGAATACATTAAAATGTATTTGTATACAAAAATAAAGAATGCGATGAATCGATTAGTTTATTTACCACTTTAAATCCCTAGTCAGTTTATTTATTCCCAGTGTGTTGCAGTATGTGCATTATGTTTGTTCCTGCATGGTGTGCTGCTGCTCCGTGCGGCGGGGAACTGGCACTGTCAAGAGCGCAATCAGCGGTATCGGCAATTTTTGAAAAAAAAATTGGTTTTTCTTTTACAAATATACCATTTTACTCGCAAATGTGATGAAAAACATTGTATGTCGCACGGGCGGTACTAGAATTACGAACATCGACTCTTTAAAGCCCTCAGTCTTCGACTTCGGGCTTCTAATAGACTCTCGCTTGTAATTCCTTATTTACCGCCCTTAAGACACAATGTACTATAAAACCTTCTAATTTAAAAAACATAAGCTGCAAAAACTAATGCAAACTCTAGTGTAATTAATTGTAACGAAAAAGGTCCTTTGTATTACACTGGATTATAAATAGACCCGTTTTTCTTCATACGATGACGTCACACGGTCTCGTTTAAATAAAATTTTTGTGTCTTAGAATAAATTAATTTTCGGAAAACTTCTTAAAATGTTCTAATTATTTGAATGCCTGTATACTTTCCTAATGTCAACTGATAAGTTAATAAAAACAGTTCTAATATATATTCTGAAACAGGAGTTAGAAAATGATTTTTGGTATACTGTATCAGTAGTTAGATACATCGTAAAGAAGGAGAGTTTGTATACAAAACATTTAAATTATACAGGTATTCAAACCATTACAAAAGTTATAGCAGTATTTCGATTTTTTATTTATTATAAGAAGTACCTTCTAGTATTTTTTTATTTAAACTTACTGCTTAATTTACTCCCCAGCATCTTAATGTACCTAACATTATTGCAAAAAAAAAACAAGTGCGTAGTTTATTTACGAACCTTTGATATACAAAAATAATTTACAATAAGGCTTTTTTTTCTAATAGGTACCTTCTTATAGTATGTCATCAAGAATACAATGTACATACGTGTTATGTCTAGTTCCAAGTCAATCTACCCACGCCACGGGGTGTAAATTAAAATTGACTTGCAAGACTTGATTAACTAGGTATGTATTAAAATTAATTATGTGCGAGTGGCAATGATGTTGCGTACAATATCAAAAGTAAAAAAAAAAAACAAAATTAGCGTACATAACATAATTTTATAATATTTTAATAAGTAAGTACAGCTTTTACTAACATAACTGTCAACAAGAATAAGCTAAGAGTTTTTGACGTCAATAAGCGTAAAATTGCTGAAATAAGTACTTACCTACTTATACTTAATTGAAATTAAATTGATCAGAAAAAAGCAGACATACGAATAGAAATATAATTACTATAATAGACTAGATTTACCTTATAACTTAATGCTAGTAAGATTACATAAATATATGCCGTATTGTAATAAATATTTGATGTCAAATAGCCATTGAAGTTATGCCTCACGCACGAAGCACTGGCGTGCAACAATAATGATCTGTTTTAATTTTTCACTACTTAATTAATTTCCTTGTGTCATTTTGTAGTAGTAACTGCGTACGATATTCAAAAATAAAACTCGATTACTGAAAAAAAAAACGTTGAAGGTTAAAAAAACAGGGGCTGTTACCAATTTAATAAATATTTTAGGCCCGTTGTTTGATCGGTAGCTAAACTAATAATTAAAATGTATGGCAAACTATAAGTAACAATATACAAAAGCGCGGGAAACGTGAAACGCGGCGGTTCTGTTTCTGGCTTTTTTTTTTGTTTAAATTATTATTTAATAGTTTAAAGATCAGTTAGGTGGTGTTTGTATATATATTTTGTTTCTCTATTTCTTTGTTCGTATTTATATTTGTTTAAGTGTATATAAAAACGTCGAGTTAGGTAAGTTTTCTTTTTTGTATTGTCCCCATGGGGGATAAAGAACCACCAGACCCTGGAGGTGCGAGCCTCCAGGTTGGTTGCAATATCACAATAGATCCCATTGAAGATACAGACTCATCTACCACATTTACCGTATGCGATCGGAAACGACGCAGAAAAATCTGTAAGAAATGTAATAAAAAAAATAAAAAAACGAGGACGGATACTTCTCATGCGCTTGTAATGAAAGTGGTTCGGAAGTTACGGATAGACCAAAGAGTATTAGTACTGTAGACATAAATACTGTAGAGAAACGAAATATGGAAGTGGACAAAAATAAATCATCAGGAGTTGGCAGGGAATTGTTTAATACTACGGATGTCAGTCCCTTCACTATTCACGTCCAAACTAAAAAAACAGACGCAAACTCGTCCTTACATCCTGTGTCTTTTGGTAAATTTTTGATGAGGAACAACTTTCTAAATATCATTAACGGAAGCGTAAAACGAATCGGTAGGACCCGCATATCTATGGCCTTTTCAAAAATGAACGACGCAAATGCATTCATCCACGATTCTCGACTTGAGGCCGAGAATCTTACGGCTTACATTCCTTCATTTTCAGTTACACGTATGGGCTTGGTCCGGGGTATTCCGGCTCAATGGTCCGATGACGAAATTTTAAGCAACATCACTGTACCTATGGGGTGTGGGAATGTTGTTAAGGTGAGGCGACTTAATCGAAGGGTAACTATTGATGGTTCTGTCACATGGCAACCTTCGGAAACTATTGTTTTGACTTTTGACGGACGTCATCTGCCTAAACATGTGTTCTCTTGCTATAACGCAATACCTGTAGAGCTGTACATTTTCCCAACGGTGCAGTGTTTCAGCTGTTGCAAATTCGGTCACACAAAAACTAATTGTAGGTCCAAGCCCCAGTGCTACAAATGTGGTCAAATGCATACAGCTGAGACCTGCTCCGTGGAAGAAGACAATGCCTTTTGTTATTGGTGTAGTGGCCCCCATTTTGCTATAAATAGATCATGCCCAGAACACAAAAGGCAAAAAGATATTAAAGTAACTATGGCCAATAGTTGTATCTCATATGGAGAAGCTGCAAAGTGTCATCCACCAGTTAAAAAATCTTTTGCAGATGTCCTTTTTCAGCAAAGTCCCTCACCTCATCAACCTTCGTCATCACATCAACAAACTTATCGCAATAGTGTTGGAAATGTATCTAGACAAAGCACACCCAATCAATCATATAGAAAAACGGTATTTGTTAAACCCCGAGGCCCCCCCATAAGAACCACTAAAGGATATGACCAAGTGGCTCATAATGCTTTGATTAAGGAATATGCCATTCCTCCTCCAACAAATGGTTGTGCGCTGAAAAATTCCAACAATACTGATTCACAATCTCAATCTGTGGCCGAAGCCATAGTAGCTTTAATTTCTTTATTATCTAAATCCAACTTTGTTTCATCGTCCCACGTTGCCCCCTTGCTTGAAGCACTTGCTGCTACTATAACACACAATGGACAAGATAGTTCAGTGGAACTGTCGAAGTATAATTAGCAAAAAACAAGACTTAATCTATCTTATAAATCAGTTTAATCCTTTCGCTCTTGCCCTCTCTGAGACATGGCTTAAGCCTGGAGCTCTGTTTAGAGTTTCTGGCTACTCATGTCTCAGAGAGGACAGACCTGATGGATATGGTGGAGTAGCGTTACTTGTTAAGGATAATATAGCATTTTCAACAATACCTACTCCTCCACACAGCAACAATGAATGGTCCATTGTTGCTGCCATTGTAAATAACATTTGTATTGTCTCTGTATATATTCCTCATCCATCATCATTGATCTTCCATGAGCTTGAACAGGTGATAATCTCCCTGCCAAAACCCATCTTAATTCTAGGGGATTTTAATTCCCAGCATCGCTCTTGGGGTAGTTCAGTTTCTAGCATAATGGAGAACACATTTTAGATATTCTCGATAATCATAATCTTTGTGTTCTCAATAATGGCTACCCCACTAGGCGAACTGGCCCTTTAGAGGCCATAAGCGTTGTGGACTTATCTATTTGTTCTGCTCATCTTTCATCATCATTATCCTGGCATACATTAGAGTCATCCCATGGAAGTGATCATTTTCCGATTTTAATTTCTTTTCCTTTTACTATTCCATTGCTTACAAGGCCTAGTCCCATGCTCAAGTACAATCTAAATAATGCAGATTGGAAAATGTTTAAAAGCTGCGTAGATAAGAGATTATCTGACCTCCCCAGTATTAATGAGGAGGACCTAGTTACTTCCTCGGCTGCCCTGGCTAATATAATTACTGAAGCAGCTGATGAAACTTTTCCTGTTAAAAATAGTGCATCAGGTAAAATTCCTTCTCCGCCTTGGTGGGACTTTGAATGTTCCCAGTCAATTAAAAAACGAAAGGAGGCTGAGAGACGTTATCGCCACTCAATGACCAATGAAAACTTTGAATTTTACATGCAAGTTGCAAGAGATACCAAAAAGTTGCTGCGTAAGAAAAAATATGAAGGATGGAAACAATTCTGTCTGTCACTTTCTCCTAATGTAAAACCTTCCATAGTATGGAATCATGTGAAAAGATTTAGATCTGCATTTAATGATTCTCCTAGACAAATACTTCCTCCTAATTTAGCTCAACAATTCATAGACCAGTTAGCCCCTGCATCAGTCCCTGAAGGGTATGTTTTTCAGCATTCCTCTACTCCTCCACCAAGCCCTTCTTGTCAATTTAGTCTAGGATCACCCTTCCGAATGGAGGAGTTAAAAGGAATTTTAGCAAACCTAAAGGATTCAGCACCAGGAGAGGATGGTGTACCTTATTCTTTTCTTTCAAATGTTAGTGACAGTATTCTTTCTTATTTCCTTTCTGTCATAAATACAGTTATGTTTACTGGCACTGTTCCTGAGGCATGGAGGTCTCAAATTATAATACCTATTCTGAAACAGGGTAAGCCAGCTAGTGATGCATCCTCTTACCGCCCAGTTGCCCTATCTTCAGTCTTCGCCAAGGTGGCGGAGCATTTGATTAAAAACAGGTTAGAATATTTCATGGAAAGCAATCAGCTTCTGGCTCATAGTCAATTTGGCTTTCGCAAAGGTCGGTCTTGTCATGACAGTCTGGCAATAATAACATCTGATATCCATCTAGCATTCTCAAACAATGAGTCAGTTACTGCTGCTTTCCTTGATATTAGTTCTGCCTATGATAATGTGGTAGTTTCAGTATTGAGGGATAAACTTCTCAAGTTAGGTGTACCTATAGTTTTAATCAACTTCATAATCAATTTACTATCAGAAAGATTTATTAGTATACTCTTAGATGACAATAACCGAATCACGCGTACAGTGTGGCGAGGACTTCCACAGGGTTCCGTATTAAGCCCATTGCTATATAATATTTATACATATGACTTGGAATCATCTTTAAATGGATCTGTCAGAGTTTTACAATATGCTGATGATTTACTATTATACTCAATTAATGGCTCCATTGAAAAAGCTAGCAATAGTCTCACTTCTTCTTTAGGGCTGTTAAAGACATGGTTAGACTCCAATGGTTTGGAGCTTTCTGTGTCCAAAAGTGTGGTGGTATTGTTTACCAGAAAGCGACTCCCTCCCCCTATTAGTGTTAAATTTAGTAGTCAAGTAATTTTGGTTAAAAATCAAACAAATTTTTAGGTGTAATTTTAGATAGCAAATTAACTGGTCTAGCCCATTGTGATTACATAGCTGCAAAATGTGAAAAAAACATTAATATTCTGAGGTGTGTCTCAGGGGTTTGGTGGGGTGCACATCCTTCATGCCTGAAATTATTGTACAATGCTTTGATAAGAAGCATTTTAGATTATGGTACTTTTTTACTAGACCCTGGAAGTGTTGCTGGCTTCAAGAAATTGAAAGGTATCCAGTCTAAAGCTCTTAGAATTGTCTGTGGGGCCATGAAATCTAGTCCTATTAATGCACTTCAAGTGGAATGCGTTGATCCTCCACTATATTTACGGCGTCAATTCCTCAGCGATAGATATCTCTTCCGATGTACTCAGCTATCCAATCATCAGCTCTGGTCTATCCTGCCTCGTCTATCTCTGCAAATAGCCTCCTCAAAATATTGGAAACATAAGAAGCCTCCTTGTTTAATCAAAAGCTTTGATAAATATCAATCTATTTCTGCACCCACTATTAATTCCTCTACACTCCCCATTTATCAGCATGAATATGAATCATTATTTCTTATTCCATCTGTCGCCCTAAATATAGGTATTTCTAAAAATGATGTAGAACATAATCATCAGTTTTTGGGTTTTATTGGATCAGAAGCTCGGGATGTCCATCATATTTACACAGATGCTTCAAAGGTCTCCTCAAATGGATGTGTTGGCGTTGGTGTATTGCATTCTCAGTACAATATTGTACAAAAAATTAAACTTCCACCAGAATCATCTGTGTATACTGGAGAGTGTTTTGGTATCCTGAAAGCAGTTGAATATATAGTTTTAATGAAACTCAAAAACACTATAATATTTTCGGATTCACTGAGCTCATTGCAGTCAATTGCTAAATTTCCATTCAAAACAAAATCTAACAATCCCCATATCTATAAAATACGAAGCCTTCTATTTAAATGCTATCAGAATGGATACATAGTTTCCTTTGCTTGGATCCCTGGCCATAGGGGGATCCAGGGAAACGAACGCGTGGACCAATTAGCTCGCGAAGCGATAGATAGTGGGGACCTCCATCCGTTTAAAAATATAGCTGAGGATCTTGTAGCTTTGCCAAGGATATACTTACGAGAGGCTTGGAGCCAGCTTTGGGCGTCCAATGATGTAAGGACGGTTTGCGTTATCGGGATATTCAACCGGCAATCCCTGCCAAGCCCTGGTTCTCAAAGATCTATCTTTGTAAGCCTGCAACAACTATGATGTCTCGTATGCGTATGGGGCATGTTTGCACACCCCAACATCTTGCGAGATTGGGCATAGTGGACAGCTCGGCATGTGAATGTGGAGCTGTCCCCTGTGATCTTAATCACATAATCCTCGCCTGTCAACTTTATGATCGTTCCTCATTTCTACAACAGCTGTCACTCCTTGGCGTTCCGTTTCCCGTATCTGTTCCATCCCTCCTTGTAATTAATGATAATTCCTTATATATATTTAAAGCTCTATATACATTTCTATCTCATAACAATATAAAACTATAAGTATTATTATTTATCTTTTACCCTTCCTGATCTTTTCCAACCCATTTTTCTAAATTCCGATCCTTACGCATTTCCCTTATCTAATTCCGTTCCCCGTTTGGCTAAATGCGCCAAGAGCGCGAAGCTATAAAAAAAAAAAAAAAAAAAAAAAAGTAACAATATTTAACGCATTTCAAAGGCAAGGGTCTAGCAGGCTAAGCGAAGAAGAGTGGCCCCCAACGATGGATTTGGTCATTCTTTCGGGTGGATTCCCTATCATTTTACATTGTTCTGAATAACTCGATAACAAAAGAAGCTCTAGGACTGATATTGAGCATAGTGTTCTTAGGGCCTGCCATTATAGGTACACCACCTGACAGAAGGACCAAATGCGTCGTTGGAGGCCAATCTTGCTCGCTTAGCCTGCTAGACCCTTCTTGATTATTAGTATCTTTAACTACTGATTGATTGATTAAACAACGGGCACTAAGCGCAAAATAGAATAATGCAATGATTTGACAGGTGAACTGACTGACGCGGTGGCGTGTGGCGCGTGGCGCGTCCTTTGGGCGCGTCAAACAAAATGGCGTCACCGCAATAAGCGCGGGAACCTTAGCGCAACGCGAGCTTCCTACGGAAGAGAGTAGCCATTCGCCGCGTTCCCCTCTGTCAAAGTACAGGCCCAACTGGGCATACGAATTTTATAAAACAAGGCGTGCTCGGATTTCAAACTAGACCGAATCGAGTCGCGCGAGTGAACGCGGCAGTGCTAAAAATGCCGAATTGTTCAGTTTTCTGCTGTAAAAAGAGATCTGGGACATCAAGCTTGCAAAAAGGTGGTGTTACATTTCACATTTAAGTAAATTGTTAGAGTATTATTGCAATTTAATTACATTTAAACAACAAAGTCGTACATTATTGTCCAATTCGTTTATAAACATCGGGTCCGCTACAAATTTCGGATCGGCCATGCGATAAATCCGACTTTTCGCCGATTAACAACTTAACTAGTGATGTTACTGTCAATGTGTGAGTTTTTAGGTCATCAGTACACGAATTATTAGTGTATTGTTGGATTATTTATGTGTTAACGTCGTCATTACAGTCAGGTGGCAGTTTTGATTTTGCATGTAAGTGTGCGGAACTGCACTTGTGTGCACATTTCCCCCGGCAACAAACGCCAGAACTATTTTTAAGGGAATCTCCCGCTAAGGCTACTACTCCCTTCCGGTAGGAAGCCCGTGTTGCTCTAAGGCGGGAACGTTTGACTAATGGCTACTCAAAATTTTACGCACGCAACCGTACTGCCGTATTATTTATTGGGTAAGTAAAATGGTTTCGCGGTTTCAAAAAAAAATGCTAACTGCGCAGGTATAAGTACCTAGTTAAAAAACATAATGTATTACAATGTATGATGAATTTCAATCGAGAAAAGTCGTAAGTATCTCACAAGTGAGGTAGGACAGAAAGAACCCGAAGCGTCAATCAATTATTGTATTAAATTAGTGACATTTTCACATCCATTAAAATTGAATTTTAATATTAGTGTCAAAATACAGCCGCGATAAATACGAAGTTTTCCGATAAAATTTGACGGAAAACCATTCTGCGCAATACTGTACCTTAGTTAGTTAATACTTACTTACCTAAGACTATAAAGCGGACTGCTATTATCCACACGTGTGTCCTGTAGTAAAAGCAAAAGAAGATCATAGTGATCTCCAAAACCATGTACCCAAAAATGCCGAAAAGATATGCCTTCACGTAAATCGCTTGATTCTGAAACAAATAGGTATACGATCAAGAATAAACTATTTTTTTTTATCAATATGGGACATTGTGTCATATACCTACCTACGTTAGCTAACATCCCACTAATAAATGCAAAAGTTTGTAAGTTTCTTAGTTTGTTAACTTAGCGTTGAAACCGCTGAATTGATTTAGATGCAATTCGGCGTACAAATAAAATAGTGGAGTCCCTTGAAAGGACATAGGATAGTTTTTATCCCATAAAACTGCGTTGTTCCCGCGGGATAGCGGTAACGAATTCTTCGCGGAGAGTCGCGGGCAACAGCTAGTTGAAAGTAAACAACTTTTTAATGTACTTTATTTAGAATAAGTGTTACTTAATGCAATTAGTGTTCATTATAATCGTGTTCAGATTAATTATAATTATTTATATTATTACAAAGTGTGAAGCGAGGAGCCACCGATCGTCATACGATGTGGTCTCGCACCGCTCGTGTCAGCAGGGCTACTACGAAACTCGAAACTCGAAGTTCGTGTCGTGCCGTCCCTCTGACACTTACACTATTTAATACGAGAGCGAGAGGGACGTTGGCCGGAGGCCCTGCTGATGAGCTCCATAATTCAAAATTTTCACACGGTCTCGGAAAACGGAAAATTTTACGTCCCGGTTTGTCTGAGGATCAGGGGCTGGCTATATCAAATGATTTTATTTTCAAAAAACAATATACCTGAATATAAAGCACGTAGGTGCATACCTATTACTCTACTTTCTTTGAACCTTTATACCTTATCTAAAATCATCCAAAAAAATATTGATGAAACTGAGTAAACTAAACTAAGTGAAAATAAAGTAATCTGGGTAAAATCACAAAATAAGTATGGTATAAAAGTTCAAAATCTCAAAAACGGCTAAACCGATTTTGATAAAACATATCTAAGAACCATCGCTAGTCCACCTATTTAAGAGCTACAGTGCCACAACAGACAGACATACAGACACACAGACACACATAGCGGTCAAACTTATAACACCCCTTTTTTGCGGCGGGGGTTAAAAATTAAGCTCTAATATAGATTAAGTACCTAAGCCAAGCATGATGGCCTAGTGGTTCACCTATAGCCTCTAAAGCAGAGGATTGTGGGTTCAAACCCGCTCGCATCCAAATACCTACACGTGCGAAATTCCCAATCCGCACTGGGCCCGAGTGCGAGAAAGGAGACCTGTGCCCAGCAGTGGGCCCCCTGTTTCACCATCCATTGATTAAATTTATCTGACGGATACATGATACCGTCTCTGTTTGTTGTGTCTTCTGAAACCTTACCTTGTGCAACCCTACCAAGAGGGATGTTATAAACGGCAGCAGTAGAAACCACAGTCCCAGCATGATGCCTTCCGTGCTTCCTATCTCAGGCAGGAGGTAATGCTGATCCTCACTAATGGACTTTTTCATTTCACGTAGAACTGCTTCAACAGTTATGAGGACGGTACTCATTGCGACGTCAGCCAACTGAAATAGTATTTTACGCAACTGTATCGTAATAGGGGTCCTTAAAACACGAGTGTTACGCCGAGTTTCATAATAGGGTCACATGAGTGTACGTACAGTTGCATACAATATTTTATCTATATCCATATATAATCCTCTATCATGTGTTCAAGAACCATTGAGAATGACCGGAATTAACGAGAACTAGGTAGGTATGTCTGCCCCAGGAGCTGCGCCACGACCTGCTGCTGCAGCACGTCCACGAGCACGTGGTCGCGGCGCCCCCCCCCCCCGTGCTGTATAATGATATAATGATGAAATCTCATTACGATACAGCCGTGTTCATAATAGAATCCAATGTCGTAATGCTGGTCATTACATGGTTCTTGAACGCATAATTGAGGATTTTCTATATGGGTGTAGATAAATTAAGGCTTTTTTATCAATTAACCAAAAGAATTTCCTTGCTCACCCGCGACCTTACGATAGCTAAGCTTATGCAAAATATGCGTGTTCATGCAGTTCCTCCACCTCCACACTGTAAGAACACACAGAATTCACACAAACCCATCTATCACCACCAACACACTACACTGACGCGTTTCAAACTCAACCAGAGCTCATCTTCAGAGTGACACAACCGTACACCATGCTACCAGTTGTTAGTTGTTGTGTTGTTGTTTTTTTATCACCTGGAGAACATTATGCTAGATGCAGTAGGTACGTAAAGAATGCCAGAATGAAGGGTTGCTTATGGTTGGTTGTTGATGGGTATACTTCAAAAAGTAAGACAGTTGGACACTTAACACTGATTGTTAAAATTATGTAGTAGGTTCCTATTACCTACTGCTGAATGCCGCCCCAAAAAAATGCCCGAATAAAAGATGGCTTACTGATGAAACAGAGTTCATAAAGTTGAGCAGTTAATGATCACTGGCACCGATAGTTTAAAATAGTACACTGCTGGACGGAGTTTCCAGAGAATGCCGTAATGAAAGATTGCTTACTGACGGGTCGAGTTTAAAAAGTTGAATAGTTGGTTACCAGTATCTGTAGGAACTTCGTGTCTATCTCATCAATTATTACAAGTTATTAAAGGGGAGACGACTCTGGCTGCAACATCAAGTCATGTCTATCTATTGCGCTATGACAATCATCAAAACTGAACATAAATGTAAAGTTTTGTGTCGGACCATTAACTGTTGAGGAGTTCTCTCCTGCGGAAACGATCTTGGGTAGACCACCACGATGTGATTGCCAGATTATTACTGTCATCAGATTTACCAAATAGACAGTAGGTTAGGTAAGTATGTCAAAATACACGTCAATCCAATCACTAGATTTTTATTTATTGATTAATTTGACCTAAAGATACAAAGATTGTAAGGCCTTGGTCGTTCAAGAGGCAAGGCTCGGATACCGGTTAAATTTCCAAACCAAAAATTTACTTGGCGCAAAGCCTTTTCATTTTGGTTTCGTTCGCGTAACCGTTATTTTTAAACCGGTTTTTAAGGGAACATTTCCATAAAGTTCTTGTCAGATTAACCGGTTTATTCCGGCGCAGGATAAACCATAGATGAGAGTGTATACTATAATAAACTAGACGCCGCGACGCCGCTCCCGAACATTGACGAACACAGCAATTAGACTGAGAGGTGGCAGGAATTTTTAAAACGATCATGGAAACGGTTAGACTCATTTTTATGTGTTGTAGAGTGGTCTGCTGATGTGAATAATTTTGGTCTGCCTGCTCTCAGTGGGTGCAACTTTGAGATATAGCGCATAAAAGAGGCTTTATTGTTGCGAAAAAAAAACGATAACAGAAATGGTTAGTTTTAGTACATATTCAAAGTATGGCGTCTCCTCATGTGAAACGAATTGGTCTGCCTGCTCTCAGTGGGTGCAACTTTGAGATATAGCGCATAAAAGAGGCTTTATTGTTGCGAAAAAAAAAACGATAACAGAAATGGTTAGTTTTAGTACATATTCAAAGTATGGCGTCTCCTCATGTGAACCGAATTGGTCTGCCTGCTCTAAGTGGTTGTATTTCAGAGCTATGATGCCCGCAAGATGCTTAATTGTAAAGAAAATTCAAGGTAATGGTAATCAATAAAATAAATCTCAGAGACCGTTAGTAC
Source organism: Choristoneura fumiferana (assembly GCF_025370935.1). Classification (NCBI taxonomy): domain Eukaryota; kingdom Metazoa; phylum Arthropoda; class Insecta; order Lepidoptera; family Tortricidae; genus Choristoneura; species Choristoneura fumiferana. The sequence goes on from NC_133478.1 coordinate 3,282,816, forward strand.
TAGAAAGCTGTAATTTGGTATAAATATATTTATCTATCACGCCAACAAAGTGATAAAATAAAAAAAATAAAAAAACATTTTTTTAGGGTACCTCCCATAGACATAAAATGAGGGTGATTTTTTTTTCTCAACTAACCCTGTATTGTGGGATATCGTTGGATAGGTCTTTTAAAACCAATGGGGGGTTGCTAAGACGATTTTTCGATTCAGTGATCTGTTTGTGAAATATTCAACTTTAAAGTGAAAACTTTCATCAAAATCGAGCGTCTCCCCCCTCTAAAATCTAAACCGTTGGGTGGAAAAATTTGGAAAAATTAAGGATGGTAGTAAGTATATCAAATTTACAAGAAATATTATAACGACTAAGATTGTTTGAGAATTTGTAGTAGTTCAAGAGTTACTAGCAGCCTAAGGTATAAAACATACCTAAACTTGGAAGATTCCGTACACAATACGAAATCCTTAGAAAAATATTAAGTAAGTACTTGATTTTTTCCTAATGGCTACGGAATCCTTTATGGGGCGTGTCCGATACGCTCTTGGCCGGTTTTTTTTAATTCAACTTACTTGTATAAGAAGTCTTCTCTAAGAAGTTTGGCTAAGTGCCACTTGCAAGCGCATGAACGACACCGTCGGAGTTGAAGCGTCGTGAAATCAGGAATCGATTACGAAATCCCCATCTTTGTTACCAAAGCTGATTACACTATAATTATAACTGATTGCCGCAGATAGTCGGGCTCTCAGATTATCGCGCTTGGTTATAAGTCACAGTGCCGTCTCAGTTCAAAGTCGTGGAGGTTTAGCCTTCACCTTAGCTCTCCACTCCTGTCGGTTAGCGGCCTCGTTCTCCCACTGAGACGGCACTATGGTGCAACTTTTCATGGTTCTCTTTAGCACGTCCTTATACCTCAAAACTTGTCCGCCATGCTTACGCTTGCCATCCTCAAGTTCTGACCAGAAGACGCGCTTCGTCACCCGCTGCTCTGACATTCGCGTAACGTGGCCGCTCCACCGAAGTGGTCGCCGCATGAGGTTGGACTCAATGCAACCTACCTACATTGGCTCTGCGCAGCACTACGGTATTCCGCACATGATCAGACCATTTGATCCTTCAAACTTTTCGGAGGCATCTTAGGTGGAAACGGTCTAGCATGCGGATGTGCCTGTGATACGCGGTCCACGCTTCAGCAGAGTGCAATAAGTTAGGAAGGACGATGGACATGTACACAGAGATCTTTGTGACTAGTTTAAGGTCATGCGAACAGAAAACCTTGAAATCCAACTTACCGAATGCTGCAGCTGCAGCTCCGATTCGGCTGTTAATCTCAGCGTCAAGGTCACATACACACGCGCTAGCACACAACCTTGCTTCACCCCACAGGTAACGGGTAAGAAGTTTGATTGTTCACTGTCGAGAGCGACGCAGCACTGCATGTCGTCATGCAGGAGTCGGAGAAGTCTCACAAAGTTTTCTGTGCATCCTATCTTACTGTGTACCACCCATAGAGCTTAGGGACACTATCAAAGGTTTTCTCGAGATCGACGAAGCAGATGCACATGCGGCGGCTTTGCTCTCTGTTCTTTTCCTGTAATTGCCGCAGTGAGAAAATAGCGCCCAGATTAACAGCCAAATCGGAGCTACAGCTGCAGCATTATATAAGTTGGATTTCAAGCTCTTCTGTACGCATGACCTTAAACTAGTCATAAAGATCTCTGTGCACATGTCCATGGTCGTTCCTAACTTATTGTACTCTGCTTAAGCGTGGATGGTGTATCGCAGGCACATTCGCATGCTAGACCGTTTCTACCTAAGATGCCTCCGAAAACTTTGAAGGATCAAATGGTCTGATTCGTGTGTGGAATACGGAAGTGCTGCGCAGGGCCAATGTAGGTGGCATTGAGTCCTACCTCATGCGGCGACAACTTCGGTGGTGCGGACACGTAACGCGAATTAGGTCGAATGCCAAACTGAGTCTCAGGCAATATTTTTTCAGAAAGTTCCTTAAGGCGGTTCATTAGGACTCGGGCAAATATTTTCCCAGGGACTTACATCAGAGAAGTACTCCTTTGTTCTTATATAAGACTTTCAAGGCTGATGGGACTCTCTCTTCTCTCCACATCAGCTGAAAGAGCTCCCATACGGCCGTATGCAATTCCTCAACGCCGTTTTTGAGCAGTTCACCCGGTATAAAATCAATTCCGACCGCGCGCTTATTTTGTTGTTGCTTAATACTTAGCAAGAACAACCTTGCTTTGTCTCAGCGGCTAGTCCAGCTTTATGTCAATAGGAAGTTGGGAAATTGAGCGAACGTGTTCCAGGTCAACCGACCTATCTACGTTCAGCAGAGAGTTGAAATGTTCTGCCCATCGCATCAGCACTTCTTCCTTACCTTTAAGAAGGCCTTCGCCACTAACAGGCTTAAGTGGGACTTTTGCAAGTGAAGTCGTGCCAATTAGCTTTTTAATTTCACCATAGAACTTCCCTAGCTGATTAGTATTTGCAAGCCACTGCAAATAGCGAGCTTTGTCTTGCCATCACTTGTCTTTTGTACCCCTGTGCTGCCGTAGAGGACGTCGGTTATCAATCGCCTTTCTAAGGACTCCATCATTCTCATCAATCCAATCCTCGTGTTTTGGTTTTGGACTTTCAGACCTCAATCAGCATCAAGATCGCCATGATCTTATTAGAAAGAGGCAACGCAGCAATCAAGTCATAGTATATTTTCGTTGATCCCGAAATCCGTAAGCCTATCAACGGTTAGAGACGTCGGCTTAGTTCTACCAGATGTACAAGGCAAGGAGAATGGAGGCGGAGACGAAGTTTCGTGACAACAAGCCTATGATCGGTCCAGAAGTGTGCACCACGCATAACACGGGTGATTAGGACTTGGGAAACATCTCTTTGGCGTACGATGGCATAATCTATCAGATGCGTGTTTGGACCTTGGATGCATCCACGTGTTTTAATGCTTGGCGGGAAGTCTGAACATTGCGTTTGTAACTGCAAGATGAAATTGTGCACAGAAATTTAGTAGCAGCTGTCAGTTATCGTTCATTCTGCCTACTCCGTGTCTACCTAGAACATTAGGCCATGCAATAAAGTCCTGTCTGACTCTGGCATTGAAATCACCCAACAGAAGGATCTGCTCCCTGGGTCGTACACTCTCCATACAGTGACTCCACGGAGCTTATCCAACATACAACATGATAACATTAAGGTAGTTGTTGTTATCCAGGTGGAGGCGCAAAGTGATCACGCGGTCCGAGATGTGCACCGGATTCTCTTGTAACTTCTTAATGAGTTGATCCTTGAACCGCAAATCCTACGCCTGACCTTCGCGGCTCGGACGAGGCGAGTCCTTTCCAGAAGAATGTGTACCCGCCACCTTGCTCCACCAGCTCACCCTCATCAGCAAGGTGTGTTTCGCTGAGAGCAGCTACATCGATATTATAGCGAGAGAGTTCCCGAGCTACAATGGCGGTCTTATGCTCTGGGCAGGCGTTGTCATTACGATCAAGATGAGTTCGCACGTTCCATGCACCAAATCTCATTTGCGATTGATTTATAGTATTATTATTATTTATTTTGATCACGTGTTTTAAGATGCGAAGGCAGCCGCGGTTACACTACACCTTCCGTGTGTTTGGCGTGAGCTTTTTTCAGGACACCTTTTCTAGCCCCTTCCAAGGCTAAGCAAAGAAAGCAGTACCACCCTTAATAGGGCTGCTCTGATGCTCCGGGTGCTGCCGAACCCTCTCAGTCCCCCCAGTGCAGAACGAAGCGACCACGGTGTCATACAACACCCCCAGAGCCGCCCACGTGTTGGCCTCAGACAAAGCCCGGTTGCATCAAACCAAAACCTTTCTACTTCAGCCATTCGCCGTGGGACTTTGTTGCTTCTAATATTTGTATAAATGAATACGGACTCCTTAATATGTAATGGTAATTCACCGTTTCACTTGATACCCAGTAGAGGATTACAAAGAAAAATCAAGTAATCGTGAAACCAGGAATCGATTACGAAATCCCCATCTTTGTTACCAAAGCTGATTACATTATATTATATAAGTTTTGAGGTATAAGGACGTGCTAAAGAGAACCATGAAAAGTTGCACCATAGTGCCGTCTCAGTGGGAGAACGAGGCCGCTAACCGACAGGAGTGGAGAGCTAAGGTGAAGGCTAAACCTCCACGACTTTGAACTGAGACGGCACTGTGACTTATAACCAAGCGCGATAATCTGAGAGCCCGACTATCTGCGGCAATCAGTTATAATTATAGTGTAATCAGCTTTGGTAACAAAGATGGGGATTTCGTAATCGATTCCTGATTTCACGACGCTTCAACTCCGACGGTGTCGTTCATGCGCTTGCAAGTGGCACTTAGCCAAACTTCTTAGAGAAGACTTCTTATACAAGTAAGTTGAATTAAAAAAAAACCGGCCAAGAGCGTATCGGACACGCCATAAAGGATTCCGTAGCCATTAGGAAAAATCAAGTACTTACTTAATATTTTTCTAAGGATTTCGTATTGTGTACGGAATCTTCCAAGTTTAGGTATGTTTTATACCTTAGGCTGCTAGTAACTCTTGAACTACTACAAATTCTCAAACAATCTTAGTCGTTATAATATTTCTTGTAAATTTGATATACTTACTACCATCCTTAATTTTTCCAAATTTTTCCACCCAACGGTTTAGATTTTAGAGGGGGGAGACGCTCGATTTTGATGAAAGTTTTCACTTTAAAGTTGAATATTTCACAAACAGATCACTGAATCGAAAAATCGTCTTAGCAACCCCCATTGGTTTTAAAAGACCTATCCAACGATATCCCACAATACAGGGTTAGTTGAGAAAAAAAAATCACCCTCATTTTATGTCTATGGGAGGTACCCTAAAAAAAATGTTTTTTTACTTTTTTTATTTATCACTTTGTTGGCGTGATAGATAAATATATTTATACCAAATTACAGCTTTCTAGTACTAACGGTCTCTGAGATTTATTTTATTGATTACCATTACCTTGAATTTTCTTTACAATTAAGCATCTTGCGAGCATCATAGCTCTGAAATACAACCACTTAGAGCAGGCAGACCAATTCGGTTCACATGAGGAGACGCCATACTTTGAATATGTACTAAACTAACCATTTCTGTTATCGTTTTTTTTTCGCAACAATAAAGCCTCTTTTATGCGCTATATCTCAAAGTTGCACCCACTGAGAGCAGGCAGACCAATTCGTTTCACATGAGGAGACGCCATACTTTGAATATGTACTAAAACTAACCATTTCTGTTATCGTTTTTTTTTCGCAACAATAAAGCCTCTTTTATGCGCTATATCTCAAAGTTGCACCCACTGAGAGCAGGCAGACCAAAATTATTCACATCAGCAGACCACTCTACAACACATAAAAATGAGTCTAACCGTTTCCATGATCGTTTTAAAAATTCCTGCCACCTCTTAGACTAAATATAGACGCGGCGGGCGACGGGCCGCTGCCTGCCGCGGGTGGCGGGTCAGATCAGAACGACCAAGGCCTAAGTTAATAAAAAGCTTGTAAGAAAAGTGTTACCAGGTAAGTATAAGCGACTATAAAGCTGGCAGTCCGGAGACTCATCGTGCCACAAAGGCAAGTTCGGTTCACGAAGATAGGCTCCATGGTGGCGCTGAGAAATAAAAGATACAAACTTGCTGCCTCTCTTGTAATAATTTATCCCTTGTTTTAGATGGGTTATTCAGAAGTCCCAGAAGTTGAAGATTCAATTTCGGGGCATCCAGCAATTTGCAATTGCTTGGGACCAGTAAAGATTCCATAATCTTTTCTTTATTTTGTTTGGGGAGGCCTTGATTGTCATATAAATTTGTTCATTTACCTTTTCACCATATAATCTCTCCCCACTGGTTGGCTCTCCCAGAGCTAGTAAAATCTCGGGATCGAGTCGTTTTCATCACCATTAATTGCTTCTGGCTCTGAGTCCATGGTTTCTGGGTCAGCCTCTAGCTCTGTGGCCTCTGGGTCAGCCTCTAGCTCTGGGGCCTCTGGGTCTGTTTCTATAATCTCCAGCTCTGGTGTCTGAGCTGAAATATTATTAGACTGATAAGAAGTTTTGGAATAAAGTTAGGTTAGGCTTTTGACAACATGTTAAGATTTGACCCATCTCCATCCCACGGATAGAGCGCAAAATCGTCACACGATAATGCTAAGTAGTTTTGTCAATTTTGTAAAGATTCGACCCATCTCCATCCTACGGATAGAGCGCAAAACCGTCACACGATAATGCCAATAAAAGGAGAGGTTACGTAGTATGTAATATTAAACTTTCGAGAAAAAAAATCTCTGATCATGATAAGATTAGAAAATATATCCAAAAAAGGTCTAAATTTATTTGGATAAGCACTGTTTATTGTGAAAACACTCACCTCTAAAACACTGGGGTTGCGGTTGCGGCGGCGCCGCCATTACCCGGTTCTTATATTTTTCTAATCTCTTCTCCAGTTCTTGGATCTTACTATCCAAATTCTTTCTCGGTGTTTTTGGCATTATTATCTTTAGAAGTATGATCCTTCCTCAATCTTCTTACTACCAGAATAATTAAGTAATTAGCTTAAAAATATTTTCGTGTCAAGTGCGTTGAGCGCGAAAACAACGAATGATGCAATCTCTGTTTTTCCCTGTTTTTTGTTTCTTATGGTGTATTTTAACGTCGCGTTCAAATAGCAGGAAAGGACGAAACTACATTGTTATCTCGGACTAAGTATGAATATAATTACAGCTTTTCAGGTTCTAATCTTTCGGACGAAGTTTCATAAAATTATAATAGAACTTCACTTACAGGCAAGTTCGTTTAATCACTAATTATCTTCCAGCGGGCGAATGGCACTGGTGCTACAAACTATAACTGGCATGTGTTAGCCATATTGTAAGCTAAGCAATCCTGTGTTAGGCTGTGTTGCCATACATGCATCACGATTTGATTACGGGAAGACTGCATAATGCTGCGCGCCGGCCCTTGATCAAGATAGAGCGAGATTGTCTACATCGTTTCCGCGTCTCTCAAAGGCGCAATCAAAATTTATTTTGCACTGAAAACTGGAAAGTCGCCTAGAGCGATCGTTCCTCTTGCTCTACACATGGCTTATTTACATCCCGAGTCAAATATGTCAACTGTGAATCATTAACATATGTTCATCGCAAAACAATGGCAACATGGTAATGGAACAAGATTAGTCGTATACAGTATTTGACCTCTTCACCGCCAGAGTCAACCAGTGTGACAGCCATGCCTACGGTCACATAGGTACGTGAACAAAAATAAGTATCTTTCCGAACAACTCAAAAATATATTTACGGCCTTATTGCGTCGGAAACAAATTTACACTTGACTGTACATGACCAACATCCTTCTGCAATGGAATTAAAAATCAAAGATAGATAATAATAATCTAACCTAGGTATTACGATTACGACTCTATTGGATCTTGTTATATTTCCAAATCTGTTTTTGCGATGACCTGTCCGAGCTATTATCATTTAAAACTGTCATAAATGAGCTGTTAAATACGTCATTTCAATGAGCATGACATTCCTAACAAAGCAAAGAAGAATTTTACATATACATTTTCCTATGTTAAAATGTTATTTCCTAACACTTGATATCAGTTGTATCAGGAAAAGTTGCTTACGTTTAACATATTGGGGCAAAACAATTTAGGGAAGGGTTAGCTCGCATGTGTCTCTGAAAAGTCCCGTTTGCAAAACGTCACTAGGTACTCAAAAATAAATCTCATTCATAAAAATCCCGTTCTCAAAATGTCCCATTTGCAAAATTTTTGGCGAGGCCGTATTGTCTAACGCGTTGATTTCGCGATCGGATTCACCATCTCTTTCTTACCTCGTCTTGTACCGTGTGACAGAAAGAGGCGGTGAAAACGATTGTGATTCCAAGTGTGGTATACAACAAGGCATCGAAACTTTCACGGAACGGACATTTTGCGAATGGAATGGAACCTTGCAAAGAGAGCGTATAGGACCTTTGAGGGCCTAACCTAGTGAATTATATTCCTTGACTGTCTTAGTTGACTGTACTTATTTTCTGTTTGTTTTGCCCCTGTCTGTTAGTAAGTATTACCACATCTTGCTTGATATTGAAATACCCACGTTTTGAACGTGGCGTTTTTTATGAGAGATTGTATTTACACTTTATAATTTTGATAGATTGTTTTACTTTATACCTACATTGTATGATTTACATCGTTTCGCATTTATAAATGTTATCTATGTGCATCGGCGTCTATAGCTGTAAATTTGTACTATGTTCAGTAGAAATTGAAACTTAGGTGCGTAACGCACGGGTCCGATTGAGACAATAAACTAAATTAATGTGAAGTTTTTGTATTTCATTTGCAAATCAGCTCTCTCCTTCTTTACATCTACTATTCACTCGTTGTTAACTTGCTGTCGCATTGTTTTTTCTTTTTTCCATGTTGGTACTGACATACTTACCTTTAAAAACGGTCATGGATTTATCCACGGCACATGCTGCAGTCAAAGCCTTATTAGACTCATTGCCGGAGACTCCTTCAATTTAACTGATTATGAAGGCAACTTCACACCGGTAAATGGAACTTATTACTTCATATCGTTTACTCTATTTTGAAATACGAGTCTAAACCCCTTCGATCACCAATCTAAACCCGGATTTTTAATCCCATGGAAAAAATTTAAACTAAGGTGTTACTTACCGTTATCAAAAATCATTTGCAGAATTCAAGATTTGCCAGAAATCGACTACCCATTAAAACACTGTATTTATAATATATTTTAATTTACTTACTGATGAAAATCTTTACTTTGGCATTTACTACGCTTTGATATAATATTAATTTACAAAGAGATTACTATTTTCGTATGCCCTTATAGTTTCGCCATGTCTGTCTGTCTGTCTGTCCGTCCGTCCGCGGCTTTGCTCAGGGACTATCAATGCTAGAAAGCTGTAATTTTGCACAGATATATGTAAACTATGCCGACAAAATGGTACAATAAAAATTAAAAGAAAAAAATTTTTTTAGGGTTCCTCCCATAGACGTAAAGTGGAGGTGATTTATTTTTTCTCATCCAACCCTATAGTGTGAGGTATCGTTGGATAGGTATTTTAAAACCATTAGGGGTTTGCTCAGACGATTTTTCGATTCAGTGATTTGTTTGCGAAATATTCAACTTTAAAGTGCAAATTTTCATTAAAATCGAGCGTCCCCCCCCCTCTAAAATCTAAACCGGTGAGTGGAAAAATTTGAAAAAATTCAGGATGGTAGTAAGTATATCAAACTTTCAAGGAAAACTAGAACGGCTAAGTTTGCTTGAGAATTATTAGTAGTTTAAGAGTAAATAGCAGCCTAAGGTATAAAATATACCTAAACTTGGAAGATTCGGTATAAAATACGAAATCCTTAGAAAAATATTACTAATGTTTTCGTAATGGCTACGGAACCCTATTTCGGACGTGTCCGACACGCTCTTGGCCGGTTTTTTTACTGTCGAAATTGTTATATTTTTTTGTATTAAGTTGAGCATTGTTACGTTTTCCGTTGTTTTGTATGAAAGGATGGACTCCGGTCCGAGTACTTCTCGGTCAAAAGACGACTTGTGAGTTGTCTCCCGTAAAAACGGCTCTTATCAAAAATAGAAAAAAACATGGCAACAACAGAACTTTATATAATATTTCTAGCGGGCCCATACCTTGAATTCCCCTGAAATGTCACTTTGACAATGACGCTACTTTGTTTACACTTAAGTCGAGTAGTGATGATTTTAACCTGTCCGTCCCCAGGAAACTCGCACTCATTACTCCCTTTACTTATATTCCAGAGGCTCAAATTTGGGCCCAAGATGGCGGTACCCTTGGTACCCATGTCATGCGCGGTGCTGACCCCCCCCCCTGCCGTCCAGGTGTAATCTGACACCACATGAGAGAACCATTGTGTTAGGTTTATCGCTTGTGGCACGTAATTGTTTATACTTAGATAAGAGAAGTGTATATTGTTACGAAGAGGATGAATGAATGTATAAAATACTGTGCCAGCTCCTATTTCACTCAACACCGCACCACAAAACCACAAGTATTCCAGAAAAAAAAAGGTGGCTTGATGAGACAAAGGCTAAAATATAAGACTTATTGTTATAGAATTGCAATTTTATTTATTTAGTCCACTTCCTAATGATATAGCCTAAATATAATTGTAACCGTTCAATAATTTACAGTTTTATAAACATCTTTTTTTTGCTTGTAAGTCTCACGACAGAGTATCCGAACTTCGACTAGTCGTAACGTGTTTTTTTCCCATAGTGATGAGTGAGTGTTTGGTACATATATTATATATATATATATATATATATATATATAGCCACCCTAGTTGAAATTTTATATGCTGAAAATTAATGTCTTGAATACATTAAAATGTATTTGTATACAAAAATAAAGAATGCGATGAATCGATTAGTTCATTTATCACTTTAAATCCCTAGTCAGTTTATTTATTCCCAGTGTGTTGCAGTATGTGCATTATGTTTACACATTATAAGCTGCAAACTACTGCAAACTCTAGTGTAATTGTAACGAAAAAGGTCCATTTTATTACACTGGGTAAGAAATATACTCCGTTTTCTTCATACGATGACGTCACACCGCTTCGTTAAAATAAAAAATATTGTGTCTTAGAATAAATTAATTTTCGGAAAACTTCTTAAAATGTTCTAATTATTTGAATACCTGTATACTTTCCTAATGTCAACTGATAAGTTAATAAAAACAGTTCTAATATATATTCTGAAACAGGAGTTAGAAAATGATTTTTGGTATACTGTATCAGTAGTTAGATACATCGTAAAGAGGGAGAGTTTGTATACAAAACATTTAAATTATACAGGTATTCAAACCATTACAAAAGTTATAGCAGTATTTCGTTTTTTTTTTTTTTTTAGTATTTTTTATTTAAACTTACTGCTTAATTTACTTACTCCCCAGCACCTTAATGTAACATTATTGCAAAAAAAAGTGCGTAGTTTATTTACGAACCTTTGATATACAAAAATAATTTACAATAAGGCTTTTTTTTCTAATAGGTACCTTCTTATAGTATGTCATCAAGAATACAATGTACATACGTGATATGTCTAGTTCCAAGTCAATCTACCCACGCCACGGGGTGTAAATTAAAATTGACTTGCAAGACTTGATTAACTAGGTATGTATTAAAATTAATTATGTGCGAGTGGCAATGATGTTGCGTACAATATCAAAAGTAAAAAAAAAACAAAATTAGCGTACATAACATAATTTTATAATATTTTAATAAGTAAGTACAGCTTTTACTAACATAACTGTCAACAAGAATAAGCTAAGAATTTTTGTCGTCAATAAGCGTAAAATTGCTGAAATAAGTACTTACCTACTTATACTTAATTGAAAAATTAAATTGATCAGAAAAAAGCAGACATACGAATAGAAATATAATTACTATAATAGACTAGATTTACCTTTATAACTTAATGCTAGTAAGATTACATAAAAATATGCCGTGTTGTAATAAATATTTGATGTCAAATAGCCATTGAAGTTATGCCTCACGCACGAAGCACTGGCGTGCAAGAATAATGATCTGTTTTAATTTTTTCACTAATTAATTTCCTTGTGTCATTTTGTAGTAGTAACTGCGTACGATATTCAGAAAATAAAACTCGATTACTGAAAAAAAAACGTTGAAGGTTAAAAAAACAGGGGCTGTTACCAATTTAATAAATATTTTATCACATTAAGGGCCCGTTTGATCGGTAGTTAAACTAATAATTAAAATGTATGGCAAACTATAAGTAACAATATTTAACGCATTTCAAAGGCAAGGGTCTAGCAGGCTAAGCGAAGAAGAGTGGCCCCCAACGATGGATTTGGTCATTCTTTCGGGTGGATTCCCTATCATTTTACATTGTTCTGAATAACTCGATAACAAAAGAAGCTCTAGGACGGATATTGAGCATAGTGTTCTTAGGGCCTGCCATTATACACCACCTGACAGAATGACCAAATGCGTCGTTGGAGGCCAATCTTGCTCGCTTAGCCTGCTAGACCCTTCTTGATTATTAGTATCTTTAACTACTGATTCATTGATTAAACAACGGGCACTAAGCGCAAAATAGAATAATGCAATGATTTGACAGGTGAACTGACTGACGCGGTGGCGTGTGGCGCGTGGCGCGTCCTTTGGGCGCGTCAAACAAAATGGCGTCACCGCAATAAGCGCGGGAACCTTAGCGCAACGCGAGCTTCCTACGGAAGAGAGTAGCCATTCGCCGCGTTCCCCTCTGTCAAAGTACAGGCCCAACTGGGCATACGAATTTTATAAAACAAGGCGCGCTCGGATTTCAAACTAGACCGAATCGAGTCGCGCGAGTGAACGCGGCAGTGCTAAAAATGCCGAATTGTTCAGTTTTCTGCTGTAAAAAGAGATCTGGGACATCAAGCTTGCAAAAAGGTGGTGTTACATTTCACATTTAAGTAAATTGTTAGAGTATTATTGCAATTTAATTACATTTAAACAACAAAGTCGTACATTATTGTCCAATTCGTTTATAAACATCGGGTCCGCTACAAATTTCGGATCGGCCATGCGATAAATCCGACTTTTCGCCGATTAACAACTTAACTAGTGATGTTACTGTCAATGTGTGAGTTTTTAGGTCATCTGTACACGAATTATTAGTGTATTGTTGGATTATTTATGTGTTAACGTCGTCATTACAGTCAGGTGGCAGTTTTGATTTTGCATGTAAGTGTGCGGAACTGCACTTGTGTGCACATTTCCCCCGGCAACAAACGCCAGAACTATTTTTAAGGGAATCTCCCGCTAAGGCTACTACTCCCTTCCGGAATGGCTACTCAAAATTTTACGCACGCAAACGTACTGCCTTATTATTTATTGGGTAAGTAAAATGGTTTCGCGGTTTCCAAAAAAATGCTAACTGCGCAGGTATAAGTACCTAGTTAAAAAACATAATGTATTACAATGTATGATGAATTTCAATCGAGAAAAGTCGTAAGTATCTCACAAGTGAGGTAGGACAGAAAGAACCCGAAGCGTCAATCAATTATTGTATTAAATTAGTGACATTTTCACATCCATTAAAATTGAATTTTAATATTAGTGTCAAAATACAGCCGCGATAAATACGAAGTTTTCCGATAAAATTTGACGGAAAACCCATTCTGCGCAAACTGTACCTTAGTTAATACTTACTTACCTAAGACTATAAAGCGGACTGCTATTATCCACACGTGTGTCCTGTAGTAAAAGCAAAAGAAGATCATAGTGATCTCCAAAACCATGTACCCAAAAATGCCGAAAAGATATGCCTTCACGTAAATCGCTTGATTCTGAAACAAATAGGTATACGATCAAGAATAAACTATTTTTTTATCAATATGGGACATTGTGTCATATACCTACCTACGTTAGCTAACATCCCACTAATAAATGCAAAAGTTTGTAAGTTTCTTAGTTTGTTAACTTAGCGTTGAAACCGCTGAATTGTTTTAGATGCAATTCGGCGTACAAATAAAATAGTGGAGTCCCTTCAAAGGACAGAAGGATAGTTTTTATCCCATAAAACTGCGTTGTTAATCGCGGGATAGCGATAACGAATTCTTCGCGGAGAATGGCGGGCAACAGCCAGTTGAAAGTAAACAACTTTTTAATGTACTTTATTTAGAATAAGTGTTACTTAATGCAATTAGTGTTCATTATAATCGTATTCAGATTAATTATAATTATTTATATTATAAAACAATTGTGAAGCGAGGAGCCACGATCGTCATACGATGTGGTCTCGCACCGCTCGTGTCAACAGGGCTATAGAAACTGAAACTCGAATTCGTGTCGTGCCGTCCTCTGACACTTACACTATTTAATACGAGAGCGAAGGGAGGTGCGACCGAACTTCGACGGTTTCGTAGTGCCCTGCTGATGAGCTCCATAATTTAAAATTTTCACACGGTCTCGGAAAACGGAAAATTTTACGTCCCGGTTTGTCTGAGGATCAGGGATTGGCTATATCCAATGGCTCTTATTTTCAAAAAACAATGTTCCTCTAATTACTCTACTACCTTTGAACCTTTATACCTTATCTAAAATCATCCAAAAAAATATTGATGAAACTGAGTAAACTAAACTAAGTGAAAATAATATTGTATTGTATTGTATACAAAATAAGTATGGTATAAAAGTTCAATATCTCAAAAACGGCTAAACCACAAATCCGCACTGGGCCCGAGTGCGAGAAAGGAGACCTGTGCCCAGCAACAGGGGTTTCGCCATCCATTGATTTAATTTATCTGACGGATACATGATGCCGTCTCTGTTTGTTTTGTTCGAATAAACGGAGACGGCATCACATTTATCCGTCAATTAAAATTAATCAATGGGTGGTAAAACAGCCTCTAAGTCTTCTGAAACCTTACCTTGTGCAACCCTACCAAGAGGGATGTTATAAACGGCAGCAGTAGAAACCACAGTCCCAGCATGATGCCTTCCGTGCTTCCTACCTCAGGCAGGAGGTAATGTTGATCCTTACTAATGGACTTTTTCACTTCAAGTAGAACTGCTTCAACAGTTATGAGGACGGTACTCATTGCGACGTCAGCCAACTGAAATAGTATTTTACGCAACTGTATCGTAATAGGGGTCCTTAAAACACGAGTGTGGTTACATGAGTGTACGTACAGTTGCATACAATATTTTATCTATATCCATATATTAAATCCTCTATCATGTGTTCAAGAACCATTGAGAATGACCGGAATTAACGAGAACTAGGTAGGTATGTCTGCCCCAGGAGCTGCGCGACGACCTGCTGCTGCAGCACGTCCACGGGCACGTGGTCGCGGCCCCCCCCCCATGTTGTAATGATATAATGATGAAATCTCATTACGATACAGCCGTGTTCATAAAAGAATCCAATGTCGTAATGCTGGTCATTACCTATGGTTCTTGAACGCATAATTGAGGATTTACTATATGGGTGTAGATAAATTAAGGTTTTTTTTATCAATGAACTAAAAGAATTTCCTTGCTCACCCGCGACCTTACGATAGCTAAGCTTATGCAAAATATGCGTGTCCATGCAGTTCCTCCACCTCCACACTGTAAGAACACACACAAATCACACAAACCTATCTATCACCACCAACACACTACACTGACGCGTTTCGAACTCAACCAGAGCTCATCTTCAGAGTGACACAACCGTACACCATGCTACCAGTTGTTAGTTGTTGTGTTGTTGTTTTTTTATCACCTGGAGAACATTATGCTAGATGCAGTAGGTACCTAAAGAATGCCAGAATGAAAGGTTGCTTATGGTTGGTTGTTGATGGGTATACTTCAAAAAGTAAGACAGTTGGACACTTAACACTGATTGTTAAAATTATGTAGTAGGTTCCTATTACCTACTGCTGAATGCAGCCCCAAAAAAATGCCCGAATAAAAGATGGCTTAGTGATGAAATAGAGTTCATAAAGTTGAGCAGTTAATGATCACTGGCACCGATAGTTTAAAATAGTACACTGCTGGACGGAGTTTCCAGAGAATGCCGTAATGAAAGATTGCTTACTGACGGGTCGAGTTTAAAAAGTTGAATAGTTGGTTACCAGTATCTGTAGGAACTTCGTGTCTATCTCATCAATTATTACAAGTTATTAAAGGGGAGACGACTCTGGCTGCAACATCAAGTCATGTCTATCTATTGCGCTATGACAATCATCAAAACTGAACATAAATGCAAAGTTTTGTGTCGGACCATTAACTGTTGAGGAGTTTTCTCCTGCGGAAACGATCTTGGGTGGACCACCACGATGTGATTGCCAGATTATTACTGTCATCAGATTTACCAAATAGACAGTAGGTTAGGTAAGTATGTCAAATTACACGTCAATCCAATCACTAGATTTTTATTTATTGATTAATTTGACCTAAAGATACAAAGATTGTAAGGCCTTGGTCGTTCAAGAGGCAAGGCTCGGATACCGGTTAAATTTCCAAACCAAAAATTTACTTGGCGCAAAGCCTTTTCATTTTGGTTTCGTTCGCGTAACCGTTATTTTTAAACCGGTTTTTAAGGGAACATTTCCATAAAGTTCTTGTCAGATTAACCGGTTTATTCCGGCGCAGGATAAACCATAGATGAGAGTGTGTATACTATAATAAACTAGACGCCGCGACGCCGCTCCCGAACATTGACGAACACAGCAATATAGACGCGGCGGGCGACGGGTCAGATCAGAACGACCAAGGCCTAAGTTAATAAAAAGCTTGTAAGAAAAGTGTTACCAGGTAAGTATAAGCGACTATAAAGCTGGCAGTCCGGAGACTCATCGTGCCACAAAGGCAAGTTCGGTTCACGAAGATAGGCTCCATGGTGGCGCTGAGAAATAAAAGATACAAACTCAATAACATTCAAATGATTGAGTACAATACAATAGAAAGACTCTTTATTGTACACCAGAAATAGTAAGCGAATGATTCACGGTTTCTTTAATTACTAAGGAATTACTAAAAAATTCAGGATGGTAGTAAATATATCAAACTTACAAGAAAAACTATAACGGTTAAGTTTGCTTAAGAATTATTAGTAGTTTAAGAGTAAATAGCAGCCTAAGGTATAAAATATACCTAAACTTGGAAGATTCCGTATAACATACGAAATCCTTAGAAAAATATTACTTAATTTTTTTGTAATGGCTACGGAACCCTATTTTGGGCATGTCTGACACGCTCTTGGCCGGTTTTTTTAACATTACGGTCTTCTAGCCCTCATTGTGAGTCACTGACCCTTAGATCCTTTTACCTACATCCTACATGTTGTTGTAGGTGTACTATAATTATATTGTCCGATAAATAATATAAAAAGGTTTTAGCAAAATAGAAATTAAGAAAGCACACAACATCACAGAAGAGCTCAGATATATTTGTGGAACAGTAGGTCATAAAATCAAATCGTTGGACGTGTATATTAGATGGTATCGGGTTTTAATTATTACTTAGCAGAGTCGAGATTCTAAGACAAGAAAAAATCGAAGATATAAACTCGATCAAGCTAAGTTAGTTGGCACCTCGCATTTAAAAAGAACAGTTAATAAAAATTTAATTCAACAAATAGGAGACGAAAATTCGTGAGATGAGTATCGGCGACAAAGAATAAAAGCTGTTAATGCTAAAATTTTCGTCTCGCAAACTTAGCTTGGTCGTGGATCCTAAAAACCGGCAAAAAGTGAGTCGAATTCAGGAACCGAAGCTAGCGTACAAGTTTGTAGGTAGGAGGTATGTAAATTTTAGTATTTGTATATAGGTAGGTATTTTTAAGCGTAGGTATATTTATGACAGCGTATACTTATCTTTAAGATACTAAGGTAACAGAGTCCTGTTTCTAATAAAAGCGAATTTAAAACTTAAATTGTTCACAATCAAAAGCATTAATTTTATTACTTTTATCTAGGTAATTAATTATAATATTTGAGCAAATTGATTCACTGTACAAAAATACTTTCCCTATATATTAAATTAAAATAAACTAACTACCTACTAAATTAAATCTAAGAAAGGCCCCCGTGGCATGGTGCGCAAGAGGGTAGTATACCTACTTATTATGTTTTTAATTAACTAAGTCACAAATGAGACACATAAAAATTGCTCATTAAAGTACCTATTGCGGACACTTTGTTTAAATATTATTTTTACAATTGCGAATAAACCAACCCACATTTGTTTCATGTAAATATATTACCCTACACTTACTCGTACCTAGGTACTGATGTCATCGCAGGTAAAACCGTACCATTAAATCTGCTTGATATTTTTAATAACGAAAAGGGCCCAAATTGAAGAAATTAAGGTACAGTTTTAAGTAGGTATGTCCGAATATGCTTAAGAATTAGGAGATTGGGCGATAATTTTAGCGTAGATAAGTATTTTTAATGCGAACTTGCAGAACAAAACCAAATTATTATAAATTGACAAACACATGATTTTACATATATATACCTAGATATATGTGGTTTTTCCACAATTTTTACAAAAACTTAAAAATGCTCAATACCTTATTCATCGATCTTGCACGCCCGAGCACAATCTACGTCAAAGTTGAGCAGATGCACTTTACTTTATGACGTCAAAATGCTAGTGAAGTGCACTGGCCATAATTGTTTGTTGTCCAAAGTGTATAATAGTTTTAAACAAACACGGACTAAATAAAAGAATTATAAATGTTATCATGTAAAATAAGTTTCCTTTTAGAATTTCTATTTCTTCATAGCTTTTTTTTATATTCATCATCATCATCATCCCAGCCTATATACGTCCCACTGCTGGGCACAGGCCTCCTCTCAGATCAAGAGGGCTTGGGCTATAGTTCCCACGCGGGCCCTGTGCGGATTGGGAACTTCACACGCACCATTGAATTGCTTCGCAGGTTTGTGCAGGTTTCCTCATGATGTTTTCCTTCACCGCAGAGCTCGTGGTAAATTTCAAATGTAATTCCGCACATGAATTTGGAAAAACTCAGAGGTGCGAGCCGGGGTTTGAACCCACGACCCTCTGTTTGAGAGGCGATAGGTCAAACCACTAGGCCACCACGGCTTTTATATTCATCATCATCAATGAATGTTCGTGCCTTTATGTTGAATAAGGTTTTTTCTCTACGTTCTTGTTCCTTAAACTAAAACTTATGTCACGTTCAACTTAATTAGCGCAAACTTGACTTCAAAAATCAATCATATAGGACGCTTGAGCATATTACAAAATCCTTTTATGAATCATATACTTACTTATTGATTTCTTCGACAAGCAGGTGGTAGGACCTTGTGCTAGGTCCGCCCGGATAGGCCTAGGTGTTGCAGATGTTTATGGGCGGTGGTGATCTCTTACCATCAGGAGACCCACTTGCTCGTTTGCCATCCAGTCGAAAAAAAATAAATAAATAAGGAAGTTGATAACCTTTTTGAACCGTATTTTTTGAGCAAGTGACTTTGTTAAGTCTGTAAAATAAAAAATGGTTTTTCAGCTATACCTACCTAATTAACCGTACTAGAACCTCACGCTATTTGTGCACTGCACATTTTGTGCAAATAAGCAAGTTGCTACAGAAATATGTTTTCCCAACCTTAGTTGGATGTAGGATGGACAGATATAAAATATTAAGAGGGTAGTCAGGGAAAGAAGTGTATGTATTTATGTATGTAAATACTTTATTGTAGGTACATAAAACACAAAAATAATACAAAAAGAAAACAACAAAACAAAAAAGTACAAAGGCGAACTTATCCCTGAAAGGGATCTTTTCTAGCTAACCTAAACTGGAAAGGAAAACTCAAAGATAGGCGAACAGTAATTTATGCACAGTGAGACAAAGTGATAAGGGAACAAATATGGGATTGGGAACGAGAGGCCGTATTGTCTAACTAATAAACGCACTGTTCTCGATGGTTCTCGGTCGTATTCACTATCTTTTTCTACCCTCATGTTATGCCATGTGACAGAAAGAAGTAGTGAAAACAATCGAGATTTCAAATGTGTTAATAATAAAATGTTAACAATAAGGTCTCTGGTTTTAGTGATGTAAGTCAAAGTCAAAATATCTTTATTCAATTTAGGCTATAACAAGCGCTTATGAATGTCAAAAAAAAACTACCTCCGGTTCGGAAGAAACTCAATTGAAAAGAATCCGGCAAGAATCTAGGAATTAAATGCCTGCTGGGCTACTACGAAACTCGAAGTTCGTATCGTACCGTCCCTCTCGCTCTCGTATTAAATAGTAAAGTGTCACAGGGATCGCACGACACGAACTTCGAGTTTCGTAGTAGCCCTGCAGTGCCGGCTTGTTTGGGGTCAGGCGCTTTACGGCCAGTAAAACTTTGTTTTCTAAACCTTGCTTAAGATCTTGCTTTGCTTCAGAATCAATGTCCTAGGTCTTATTCTATTAACAGAAATTAACTAGACTTTACCAGCTACTTTGTACGAGCTTACCATTAGGTTTAGCAGTCTAGTTAAAATTACGGCAATTACCCAAAACATCCCATAATAAATAGGAATAGGAATTCCCATAAATAACATCGTGTTCTTTAGCAAAGTTGCATAAGAACATTACGCACAAAATTATGTCTAATCCTGGTGGTTGAAATTTTAGGAACTCATCCCGATCCCTAGGGTATACAGATAACTAACAGTGTTATTCTAGACGTCCAGCCATCTACCTTCGATTTCATCTGAAAATCGTCAAGCCGTTTAGGCGCGAAGAAGCAACAAACACACGTATACACACAATATCATAATTCAGCCTATAGCAGTCCACTACTGGACATAGGCCTCCCCCAATGAGCGCCATTGCGTCCTGTCCTCGGGTCGCATCCAGCTTCCACCAGCAGCCTTTCGCAGATCGTCACTCCACCTGGCCGGAGGGTGCCCTACACTACGTTTGCCAAGACACGGTCCCCACACATACACACTCATCTATGCCCCACACACTTACCTTAAGGTCAGGGTACTTTGACCCATTGGAGGGTAAGTTTGGCCCAAATGAAAACCACATACTTAAAAATGGGTGCAATAAAAGCATAAAAACATGATCAGTTAATTAACATCAACCACATGGCAAAGAGCCATATTCTCAAGGCAATAATAAAACCAGGATCGACTGTACCTATCTGTGGCTTCATTGATAAAAAAACAATTAATAATGTCTAGATTAATTGCTGCCGGTCGGTAAAATATAAGGAAAATTAATATTAGGAATAGGTAGGTAGACTTACGGAAATAAAATGAAATAATTACTCCAACATTTATTTGATTATAAACAAGCAAAATATTATATCTTATAGCAAACTTCAAAATGTAATAGAAATAGTTTCTGCTTATTTTTTAAGGTCAAAAATGGCACTTATATATGTATTCATAGTGTACACATGTAAAAAAATTCGAGGTATACTTTTTATTTAATTTTAGGTGTTAACTATTCATCCAGTTTAATATAATAAGTTATATCAAAAAGAAACGTATAAAATTCATAATTTTAACTTTAATCCTCACGATGACATCAAAGCACATTCAGTAGCTTAAAGATTCATACTTACCTAAGTATATAAAACTGTATATATTATTCTCAAAAAATGCTATAGGTATGTAAATAGGATAATTGTATTTATGAAAACTCTGAATTTATCATTTATATCCTTCCTTTTTACTTTCATGCAAATAACAATGTTGTACATCTTTTTTTCTATTTATATAGAGTTAATTTTCATTTTTACCAAAATCGAGATCTTCAAGGCACCATTCTTCTTAAGTCATTTAACTTCACATCCTTAACATTCAAAAGCGTTATCTTAATTAAGCAATATCAGATGCAGATATAACATTTATCTAGTTACAAAAAAGTATCTATACGTAACCATCTTAGAGGAATTAGATTCAATATAAACTTGTGTATTTATCAAAAACAAAAATAATAGTACATTTATATTTATACTCTTTAATGGCTCACCGCTGGAGGTAAATCTGAAATTTCTAAACATAAGCAAGGGCGGAGTGAGGTAGAAGTAGTGGGGGGAAGAGGGCTGGCCCCCTCTAAAGAATATAAATGAATAGTAGCACGAACATCAGCTCACGCAGCCTATAACATAGGTATACCTTAGATATCTTCCTTGGTTTTTATCGCTTGCCCCTAAGATCAAGTCAAATGAGAGACCAAGGTAAATGCCACACAATAGGACGAACAATAGGAGTTTATAAGTTTTTTTTTATTTTTCATAGTCTTTTTTTGTAATCTGTTCCATATCAGGTCTCGAGTTTATTACTAAATTAAGTTACAACTAAGTTGTAGGTAAGTGTAAAATAAGAAATAGAATGAAAGATAAAATCTTGTGAATGAATAACTATTTGTTTGCAATGTTGCTGATAATTTTCCTCACTAGGTAGGTATAGAAGTGAAAAGCAGTTGTAACTTGTTCCTAAAACCATTGTACGTGCATTTTACCTTCGGCTCAGCTATCAACCCTCGCTTGCTGATCGAGTGGATAACGTCTCGGATAAAATGACACGTTTTAAGCGTTTTATTGGGGCAAACGATTAACTAAATTTACTTTTGTGCAGATTTATGGGACTGGCTAGTAAAAAAAACGACTAAATAAAAAAAACGTAAAAAAAACATAGCTTAGTTTTAATAAGGTACAGACAACAAACAATCAATTAGCTTTTCGGTGCTAATTGATTTTGCCGATACATCATAGGGTATTGACCCTATGTAGGAATTTGAATGCTTAAGCGGTATTGTAAATCGCCCCTTTGTTCGCGTCGTCCATCTTGTGGTATTGGCTTCGGATTACCAGGAAGAAGTACGCGTGCAACGCTGTAACAAAGAAAAAATGTTATCAAAGGTCATTTTTACGGGTCTACCTGCAAAGTTCGATGAACATAATTGATAAAAATCTATAATGGTTCTACACTGTGTTTTGTGATTTCCGGTAACTTCGGCAGATGGGATGGATGGATGGATGAACTAGGTACTTGATAATTAACTTTTTCGTCAAATTGAAAAAAAAACGAGAATATATATACTTCTTTTTCATTCATAGCTTTACAGTCATTAAGTAATAGTTAAATTTTAAAATAAACAAACTTGGCAAGTGACATTGACATACATACATAAGAGAGACCTCAAAAAATCCATATGGTCTTTTGCTAAATTGTGTGAATCAAAAACGCATTAATAGTTATGGACTTCATAAATTAAGGACCTTTACGCTGTTTTACTGCTAATAATTAATTATCTTAACTTTTAACTATCTTTTAAACAGTGAGAGTAAGGCCACTAGTGTCTTACTTAGATAAATCATTTTCATTTGACCTGTAGATTACCCTTAAAGTTAATGGAAATCAAAAATAGCACGATGTATAATTTCATAATGGATCCTGCCCAAAAAAAGTGTGTATTTTAGTTGCGTTGCGTGATCCAATCCAACGATCCCGGTGACCTTGATCTTTGACATCGACCTTGAACTCCATATTTCAATCCAAACTGCGCAATTCATTTGGGCGATCTAGTATTTTTTTTCAAACTGGCAAGTGATTGATGTTTAGGTATCAGGGTATTATGATCGTTATCTGGCTCAGGAACAGCCTATTCACTTTGACCTTGAATGCTTCAAATTATACTTATTCAGAAAACAGACCACGGAAGTGAATTCCATTTTAGCAGTTCGCATTATAAAAATCCCGGCCAAGCGCGAGTCGGACTCGTGCACCGAGGGCCCGTACTAATTTGTAGGTAGCTATGAATGTCTAGTGTTAGCAGAGCCCCTCTCCTAAAATATAGGTGAGGGGTAATTTTAAACGGTTACTGATATGGAGAAACATAAAAAATAAGATGTTCAAACTTTTCTTATTGATTATGCTCATTAGAGCAAACTTCATAGCAATATCCAAGTTTCTAGGACAACTGAAAAAACCCTTTAGGCTTTTCGGTTACGGCAATTTACTTGGGAAACACTAGCGAAACTCCTTTTTAATGACTGTATGTGTATGTGTATTTTCATTGGGTTGACTTAAGTTCGATTTTAATTATTTCAGCTTGATACCTTCTAAACGCCTTTCTGAGAAAAAGCGTCTTAATGGACGGACATACCGACAGTAAAGTTATGTATTGAATCTTCCCATTTAATTTTAACTCTCATTCAACCTTGTTCCTTTTTGTGACAAAACACTTAGGTAGGTATGTAATTGTATATTTTTGCCATCATGCATAATTTCCGGTCACGTTTTATGCAAATAAATACTGTAAATGAACTTTGCAATTAACTCCGAAAATAAATGACGTGAAAACTGTCGTTACTTCAGTCTTTTTAGGGTAAAAAGTGGCAACGAGACTAAACTACTAGACTGGTGTATGTCCGTTTGTCTAATCTCATCTGTCAAAACATTATAGATAGACACTTAAATGATCACAAACCGTGAATTTTATAGACTAGAATCCTTAAAAATTATAAAAAAACTACCTACTTTTATCACCGGTAAACAGACACTTAGTAAGTATAATGTACAAATTAGAGACCGCGAATCGGCAAGCTCAGCGTAGGGTCAGTATAACAAGTTTCCCTACAGTAATCCGACGGAGACGTCTAGACAGACCAATCGTGCGGGGCGTGGGGGGTGAGACGCGGGTGGGAGGAGCCCCAGCTGCATACTTCGCCGTTCTTAGTAGCTTGGGACAAGTCTTCTAGGGCTATCGCTTTTTTTAACATTTAAATTTATAATAAAATTTATTCTGGTGGATACGACATGTACTGTAAGTGCGTGAAAATCATCATCTCGCATAAATAAGGAACTAAGATTTCATCTATTTATATAATTATACTTATTTATTTTTTATGTAATAAAACCGAAAGTATTTGTCAGTAAATTTTGTAGAAAAAATAAGTTTTTTTTATTTCAAAAATTGTATAATTTTGATACCTCCTACCCCTAGTAAGTATGCCACCCCTAATTCATTTTGTTTTATATAATTTCGCAAAACCAATATATACTGATTCGTAAAAGACATCTACCTTCAAAATTTTAAATTTGTGACAACCCTTCCTTACTTGCGTAAATACCTAAACAGGCTGCGGTATCGCTCAACTTCAAAGGCGTCGGCCTACTGTAGGGAAAACTTGTTATACTGTGGTAGGGTACCCAGTTGCCCACTAACGAGATGGATTGAAATGATAATGGCTTTAGCTGCGGGTTCAAGGTGTATGCGGGCTTTCGATCGAAGCAAGCTGACTATGGGAGAGTCTAACAGTGGACGTCCTACGGCTGATATGTTGAAAGGAATGTAGTGTTCTATTAACGAAAGATTTTTTAAAATCGGTTCAGTAGTAAAGTTCCTACATACAAACAAAGAGACTTAGACTTGGCCACATTTTTGTATTATAAGTTGACAGAATGTTAATATAACGTGGTATTTCCCAAACCGTCATTGTCATCTTATCCTTGACTCTCAAACAGGTTTCGTTTGTTGATAAGTACTAAAACATTGCTCACTAACAATATAAATGCGAAAGTTTGTAAAGTTGTATTAATGTTTGATACTCTTTCACGCAAAAACTTATCATCATTATCATCAGCCAGAAG
This sequence comes from Choristoneura fumiferana, assembly GCF_025370935.1. Taxonomy (NCBI): domain Eukaryota; kingdom Metazoa; phylum Arthropoda; class Insecta; order Lepidoptera; family Tortricidae; genus Choristoneura; species Choristoneura fumiferana. The sequence continues at coordinate 3,308,024 of NC_133478.1, forward strand.
ACGTTCACTGTTGAACAAAAGCACAGATAATAGTACTGGCATACAATGGACACGCTCCGCCCCGGTTCGAGTTACCCCTCAAGCGCAGATTGTACCGTAGGAAAGCAGTCGGGCGCGCAACGCGATGTATGTCGGCCGCACCGTCGCACGGCACTAATTCGGAGAACTTTGCGAAATGGTGATATACTGTGCATTGTATGGGTGTTTGTCAACACAAAGATAAGAAAAGGAATTGCTGGCTCGGTGTGTCCGCGAGCAAGCGCCAACATGGGCCCGAGTGAGGTTCCTACCCTGCCTACTTCCCTAATAATGCTTTCTAAGTATCGCGACGACCTAATTGTACCCAAGTTTGTAGTCGCTTAAATACATAGACAGACACATTTTAAGTAGGCAAAATATATGATTAACGATACATTTACACATTCATACCTACATACCCTATAGTACTATGCGATCAGCCCTGTTGTCTTACGCACACATTGACGCGTGTACAGACCCAACACTCCGCCCTGTGACAAAAGCCTCCCCCTTAAAACACACCTACCCAATAGTTACACCTACCAGTTGCCCGCACTCTCGCAATATCGTCAGTCCACCTAGGGGAAGCCTGCCAACGCATCGTCTTTTGGTTCGTGATCGCCACTCGAGAACTTTCCTCTTCCAACTTGCTACTTCAACTTGCATATTAACGCAAAACTAGTTACTAAAATATGTTGACGAACTTCAACATATAACACATTTTATACCCTGGAGCAATACATTTATCACAGAAAATGACATAGGTCTTTTGGGACATCGATAAATATTACCCGTAGACGAAGTTGCTGCTCTATTAAGCCACAAAAGACTTAGATATTTCTATATTAAAGCTAGTACTTACTGTCTCAAGTTTGCAAATGTTATTTATCAACAAAATAAATACCTATTTAGTTTGCAATAACTAATGAAATACAGCAGAACCGCGTGCGTCACGACCTTGTGTACACACCTGCGGGTGCGAAAACGAGACATGAAGTAGCTGCCCTGACGCCAACGATTGGTGGAAAGCGAGTCTCACTCTACCTTGATCAAGAGTCTAAAGTCAGCGCTGTTATAGGGAAAACCAACCAACACTTTTTCAAAATAAAAGTTTCGATAGCTCTAAATAGTTCAAGGTAAGTATTTAATAGGACGAGGTCACACCGAGCCTTAATAACAGAACACATTTGGGCTTCTCTAATTGAGCTATCTGAGTGGAGAATTAATGGTTCGAATTAAGAGCTCGCCACTGGATGCCACCAAATATAGAACGGAATGATGAATGACCAAAAAGATGATCCACTGACTGAAAATGTAGCTTTGTATCAAATTAATACTTTTCAAATGAGCGGAGTGGGTATTAATCAAGTGATGGTAACGTTTCACATGTAAGAATACTGAATAATTTACCAGAAAGTCGGAGCTCCAAATTAAATTTTGTTTTTAATAAAAAGCACAAAAGATTTTTTTTAACCCTTAGGCACTATATTTTGTTCAATTTAAATGGAACTAAGCTGGAAGAATAAATATCCTTTTTTTTATTCGACTGGATGGCAAACGAGCAAGTGGGTCTCCTGATGGTAAGAGATCACCACCGCCCATAGACAACTGCAACACCAGAGGGATTGCAAATGCGTTGCCAACCTAGAGGCCTAAGATGGGATACCTCAAGTGCCAGTAATTTCACTGGCTGTCTTACTCTCCACGCCGAAACACTACAGTGCAAGCACTGCTGCTTCACGGCAGGATTAGTGAGCAAGATGGTGGTAGCAATCCGGGCGGTCCTTGGTAGCAAAATAAAAATTCCTGAGGTAACAAGCTGCGGTACACGAATTGTACCCCTACCTTAAAGTCATTAAAAAATAAAACAAAAAATCCTGAGGTAACAAGCATAATTCAAACTACAAACGAATTGAGAAACGTTCTCCTTTTATTTAATTTAAGCATTAAGCCCACTTTAAATTTTATATGTCTAAGAAAACTGAGCCTCATTATTTTCATGTACACGCCCGTCAAGAGATAATAATCCTTTGTATCTAGGTATGTCTTATTTATGTCTGAATGCCACGGTACTTTTCTATTTAAAACATCTCTATTGTTCTTCTATTGTTTGCACAAGAACTAAAAGAAGATTGTGTAAAAAAAGTCATACTAACATAAAATGTTTAGAATTATATGTCTCGCAAGCGCAATCCAGTTCTTTCACTGCATAAAGTTGATCTCAGTTCTTTACATTAAAAAATTTACCATGAGCTGTTTGGCGAAGGAACAATGAGGAAACTCTTCAACGTAAGTAAAGTTCGCAATACGTAATAGGCCTGCGTGAGAACTATTATTCAACCTTTCAAGTTCTGAAAGGCCTGCTGTGCCCAGCCACCTTTTAAGGTTTGCTGTGCCCAGCAGTTGCATATCTAACGGCTGAAGATGATTAAAAACGTATTGGTTGACATGACAGCATTGTTGGTACTTACCAATGCCAAGCAAGTTGGAGATGACGTTGGAAGCCGTGACGGTCTGGCTGAAACTGGCGAAGAACATGATGACAGTCAGCACGAGGAAGATGGCCGAGTAGATCAGGTACGCCTTGACGTGGCCGCGCTTGTTCTGGAAATGGAGAAGATTAGTTAGCAACTTGATTATAAGCCCAGTGTAAAACCCTTCAACCCTCTCCTCCCCGTAATAAGCTCCAGGAGTCCAGGGAGTTGGGGACTTGCAGCCATGTTTTTTAGCCGGTGAGAGCCCGGCACTGTCTAGACCATCCCTTCACAGTTGTCCATAATGGATTTTTCTGTACAATACGCCGCCTCTCCTATAAAGCACCTCATATAAAGAAAACTAAAATCAAGTAAATAAAAGCAAAAACCTAGTGTTGGCTCTTAAGACAACTCAACCCAAAAAAAAAACAGTTCATTGACTGACTACATCAATCTCGTAAGTCTAAACTGAGAACTATAAAAGTAATGAGTGGCTATTGCAGGGTTTATGGCAAAATACGTAACGGCATGAATTATCAGGTTAAGCATTACTGTTGACATTCCAGATAGATCGACAAATACCCGGTTGTACATTAATCACACCCGTAGATGGAAATAGCAACCACTAAACGCGAACGTCACTTTTATTACGTAGCAACTGTACGTAGGTATATAATTTGCGCTAGTAGGAAGTTAAAGAGAAATCTATCACAGATGTGAAGTAATTACAAGTTTACAAGTAATAGTAACTTGTAAGTTTGATGAGACGATATTTCGATTTAGGGATACGTTTTCCAAATATTGGGCCGTATTTTTGATAGACTCTAAGACAGTTATTTATTGAGTTGCCATGGTAACAAGAATCGTGTAAGTAAACAGTATACAGCGTGTATTTTTGATACTACCCCAAACTGTAACCAGACGAAGATTTAAGTGCTGTGAACCGATATCAAAACGAATTGTTAATTTAAAATTGTCTACCGCAGTGCGTAATTTTTGAAATATTTTCGAGCAGCAATGTAATGCGTACAATAATTTGATACGAGAGAGAAACGTTCTGCGACAGCTGTCACGTCAACAAGCGCGACGTTTTGAATAAAAACACAGCAATATCACGTAGTGATACATTGCGTGGTAAGTAAGGAAAATAATAAGTCAAAATTGTCTAGTGAAACATAATAAAATGTTATTATTAGGGCCTTCACTAACTCCCCTTAAAGTTTGAGGTAGTATCAAAAATACACGCAGTATTTCAAAAATTGCACCGGCATATATATATACCTACAACAGTTCAGTTAGCTATTTCTGATTTGGGCGAAGCCGCGGGTTAAGGTACTAGATTGTACTAGACAATATAATATGAGGGTAGGAAGAGATTGTTAATGCGATAGAGAATATCAGAGCGTTAGATAATACGGCAACTGAACTGTAAAGTAATCTCTCCCAGTTTACCCGCTACAAAATCCAAGTGTGCACTCAACATTCCTGGTTATTTTTACCCGGTATCGATCGATACGGCCGGCCATCTTGCTTAACCCGTGTAACTGCTGCGGATACATCATCGAAGGGGCATATACAATTTGGCATATACAATTGCTATTTTAAAATAAAAAGTACCTACTCTGAAGAGGACGGACGGGATTCCCTATACACACCTTCATATCATACATACATACACTTTTGTTTGATTCAGGCGTTACTTTGTCATTGTTCATATCAATTAATTACAGTATTTTACATTGTTTCTCTGCTACCAACTGTGCACGATAGCTACGTCTATGCTATGCGATACATAATGTAACATGCAGAACCCGTCTTTCTCTTCTAGGTAAGTACATAACGGTTTCACAAACACATAAGAGATATGCATTGTTTTACGTTGATTATGATGAAGCCGGATTCGCCATGTTAACTGCTTATATTTTTATCATTTTCTTGTTATTTTTTATTATTATTATTATTATTTATTTATTATTAATCTAATTGACGGACTTGTAATTTTTGTTAGAACACTAGGTATAAGTACTTATAGCCTATTGTCACAAATATAAAACGACTTCTTTCTATCTTTATCTTCTCTTCGATGGCGAAACCCCGGTTGTAAACAACGTCAATGAGGAAATGTCCGGGAATTTACGGGAATCCCAAGTCCCTTTCACCTTGACAAGAACAAAATTAAATTAAAGTATACTGGCGCGGTCAAACATCGCTAGTTGGAGAGGCGCCAAAAGGAGATTATGATTTTGATCACTTTACCCGACAGCCCGAGGGAGGATTAAGTTTTTCTAGCGTAAGTAACGTATGAGGTATCATTATTACATTTATCAAAACTGTAGGAGTGACATAGGGTACCAAAAATATAGAGGGATTATAATGAAAATTTGCACTTTAAAGTTAAATATTTTGCAAACAAATCACTAAATCGAATCGTTTTAGCAACCCCCTAATGGTATTAAAAGACCTATCCAACGATACCCCACACTACAAGGTTGGATGAGAAAAAAAAACACCCCCACTTTACGTCTATGGGAGGTACTAAAAAAAATTTTTTTTGATTTTTTTATTGTAAGTACCATTTTGTCGGCATAGTTTACATATATATATTCGTGCAAAATTACAGCTTTCTAGCATTGATAGTCCCTGAGCAAAGCCGCGGACGGACAGACAGACCGACATGACATGGCGAAACTATAAGGGTTCCGTTTTTGCCATTTTGGCTACGGAATCCTAAAAACAATTGTCAAAGTTTGAGTAGGTACCGTCAATCTTAGAGTGGATGAGAATCCCTAGCTAGATTATTCTCTCATCCACTTAATTGTTAATACAAAGAGTGAGTTTAGTCACAGTCTCTTCTGAGAATATCTGTCTTGACATGATATTTTGTTCGCTGGGAAGTTCCCGCGTTTATTTGCTTTAAACGAAGGAGTTCGTTAAGGTTGGAATGCATAATTATATGAATAAACGTGTACTCATATTGAGCGCACCACTTTTGTAAACAAGTCTGCCGAGACAACAATTCAAAAGTGGCGTATTGTTGAACCGTCCTAATAATAAATATTATTTAAATGTGCGGTATGTAGATAACAGGATTGCTGGAATGACACGAATGCTAAATAATTCCAATATTCTCGCGGAATCCGATGTACCTACATATTGTGGATCAAGTGATAAATCGGTCATTTTTAATTCATAATGCCCGTAATGAAAAATGACCAAAATGAGATAGTACCTATCTAACTTGATATAGGCAACCTAACCAACAAAAAGTTGGAAAACCCCTGAGCATATTATGTGGGAATATGTTGAAGTATTTATTCCCCGAATAGATTGATAACATCCAAACCATATGGAAACTAAGTTAAAATTTTAAATAATACCTACTTAATATGTCCCTGATATCATTTTAAAAACGAAGGTTATCAAATGGCATTTCAACATCATTTGTTGTTTCAATTCGATGCGGTTCGCCGCAATTTAGATATCAATCAAACAAACCCAGTAACATCATACTGTCATACACACAACACACATAAATATATATAAAATATATATTAGTAGGTAATGAACAATATAATAAAAGATACGAGTACGGTAATACTCGTATGTTTGGTCATTCAGCGGCTTGTCTTGTTTGATCTCCGTGGCTGATTAGTTTAAAAAGAATTGGTCATTTCGTCATTTGGTCGCATTGTGCAAGCTCTAAATTTTAGTCACTTAGTCTAAAACAAGGAGAGGTTATAGGAACCATCATCATCATATCAACAATAGAATATCCACTGTTTGACAAAACCTTCCCCTATAGACCTCTAGTTGCATCCACCGTGAACCCGTGGCTTTAACCAGGTCATCCGTCCATCACGTTGGGGATGTCCTATGCTGCGCTTGCCGATCCGTGGTCTCCATTCGTGATCTTTTCGGCACCCCCGACCATCTGTTTTCCATGCTATATGGCCTGCCCATTGCCACTTCAACGAGCTATAATCTGCTCGGCGCTGATGTAGGTTGAAAACTTCAAAAATCATAATTACCTATTTAAGCCATAGAGCTACTCTTTAGTTTGTATGGGTTGTACGGTTATGTTGTGACAAGTTCGTATGTGACACTCGATAGAACCCTGTCACAGTCAGCATTTGCTAAACTTATAAAAAAAACTTGTTAAAGGCGACAGAGGCTCCCTGTGGCAGGGTTTTACCGAGGTATTATATAGTCGCAATAAGAACGATTAAAACGTTACTGCGATGTCACGGATAGGGACCAAAGAACTTTCCCGCACCCTTCCCTAATAAAATTTACGACCAAGCGTTATAGTTTATTCACATGAAGTTTATTAGGTATATGTCATTTTAGCCATTAGAAGAATAAAGCCGCGGGGTTCTTTGGTCCGATTGTTGAAAGGAATTCTAGGATTTAATATTTACTTAGAATTCAATAGTTTAATCAGTAGATTTTTGCTCAAAATAATAAATAAATAAATATAATGGAGCGAAAGACACTAATTAACCTACTCCGAAAATAAGCGGTTTTAAGAGGCACTGAATAATTAACTTAAAGCAAAACTGTCCTATACATAAACTTACCTTCATAAAATAAAAATAGAACCTAAAACTAAAACGGGTTTTAGACTTCGGATATATATAATGTCAGTTCGTCAATGATAAAAATGTTGCTAATTTTATTGTCGTATGGTGCATTCGTAACTTTTTAAATGGAGACAGTGAAAAAAGGATTAAAAAAACCGCAGTCAGGGTTAAAGTAGGAGTGTAATCGATTCTCTCTCGATTCTGAAAAAACTACTTCCAGTTCTTCAAATATTTAATTAACACCTTGTTTATGAATGAGTGTTGGTATATTTGCGTGATTCCAATCTTGGTAGACGAATTTAACCTACTTCCCGTGGTCGGATGACAATGCAACTACAATCAACAATACAATAATTCTTTATTGCACACCAACACAGTAGGCAGTACAAAAAAACACAGGTATAAACAGAGATTTTCTAAGGTAAGCAATAGGCGGCCTTTTCGCTTCAGAGCGATCTCTTCCAGGCAACCTTTACAAAGGACAGAAGTAAGGAATACATTTTAGCAGGTGGTGCAATTTACAGTAGAGTAGAGCTATCAATAATACATCAAAACAATACACATAGACAACAAATCTAAACATACCACACAGCATATAACTGCAGTATATGCTGAGTCAGCGCCTATTCTAGACATCGTCGCAGGGCTCTCAATTTATCAATTTAAACAATAATAAGTGAACTTTATTTTGGTGCTAGTTTTAAGTTTAAAGGTATTATTGTTTATTGTATATTTGATATTGTGCTTTGAGCTTTGTATGCTGTTTTGAATAAAGATTCTATCTATCTATCTATCTAACTATAACATTCGACAGCAAAAAAAAGCTCGCGTTAAGAATTAAAATTAAAAACTTGTTACATTTGAACAATAGGTATTCATCACGAGTGTGTCTACTGTTTTTTTTTATCTAGCGCACCATTATAGAATTGTAATGGAATCAGTAACCTTGGACTTTTTGTCGGGTGCCACAGGCCGACATGCTTAACGCGTCACACTTCAGTATTTACATAATCGTTTGTTGAATCGTGAATGAGTTGTATGTTACAGTCGTGTAAATAACAAATATTCAGCAACACATTTCAAAGAGAGATTAAACTATAATCAGCACAGTTGGTTTTTTTGGGGGGCGTTTTATGCTTATCTTTGTAGGAAACACTGCATGACATTAATGCAACGGACAATTGGTATGATGATTCATTATACTTATATTATTTCACAAAAAAAAATATTTTTTTACTTATTTTATATTATTTTATTTCCGTGAATCTAAGTGTTTATATTATAAGTTTTTTTTTACTGCTTTATGGTGTGCAATAAAGAATATTTGTATTGTATTGTATTATTTGAAAAATAACTGTCTGTTACGCCACGCTGAAACTTTGGTTTGGATTATAGTTTAGAGATCCTCGAAACTTCATAAGATGGTTATTTTTCGGGGGGTCTAGGTCTAAGCGACGTGGGTCACAGCCTGGCCTTACGGTCTAAGGGGTACATTATGGGCATAAAAGTGGCAGAAAGGTGGTAGCAGGGTACATTTTTGACGTCTTGGTAACGTAACAGAACTATACTTGGTTTTAATTAAATATTTGAAAATCACAAAGTAGTTTTCTCAGAATCGAAAATAGAATCGTTTATACTGCTATGTTTTAAATCAGGTTTTTATTGTGCTCAGTCTAAATGTCACAAATATGCAACATGCGCCAATTAAATATATTAGCGAGGTTGCATACGTATTATTTAGATAATCCTTATAAGTGTACAGTTAGAAATGAAGTAGAATTACTGATTTAGCAAATATATTTTGAGATAATGAAGGTATTCAAAAATAAATGCAATTAACTAAGTTAAAATGAAAAATATTTTTGGGAGTCTGAGGTTCTCAGTTATTTATTAAAATTAACACCTTGGTTGTATGTCCTTGACTGACAAATACCATAGTTAAGCAAATAAACTTATGGGGGGGGGGGGTGCACGGCAGTGCCCCGCCAAGTCGAGCAAAACAAAACAAAAGGCACGGCCGTACCATACTTTTCTCGAAGCCATTCAGGCTATTTTCAACATTGTTCTATTCAAGATGGCTAACATTCCCCACAAGGAACAACTGCTACTTATCGGGTATCTTTTCCAACCTCGACATTGGCGGAATCAACGATATTATCGATGGAGCTATACTTTCAAGAATTGAATTGAAGATACCCCACGTGCCAGTAATTGTGGTGATGAGCTGGAGTCAATGGATATGGCTTACCTTATGCAGACCGACGAGCAGAGTGATTGTGAAAGCCAGGAGCAGAGCCAGCACGAGGAGCAGGATGACGGCCATGGCCAGCATACCAGCTCCCAGTTGCTGAGCGTCATCCTTGTTGCTGGCCATTCCCACGCTACCGCCCACCAGGAGGATCAGGATCAGTAAGCTGAGTATTATTTCTGCAACCTGTAAATATAGAGTAGTGATGTAACGAATGTAATTTTTTGAACATTCGCGAATGCGAATTCGAATGCGAATATCTGCTACCGACATATATATATATTCAGTTTTTCGTTTTAGCGCCAAATTGTCTATGGCAGTCTCGTTCGAACGAAGTGCGTTCCGTTTGTACTTTGTTCCGAGAATTACCCAGTTTATACGAACGCATCACAAAGTAAATAAATAAATAAATACCGCAAATGATTAAGTAAAGACTGATAATGTGTTACGAGATTAAGTTATTTTTTTGTATAAAAACCATAAGAAATGAATGTATTTTGATTTTATTAACCTATCTATTATTCAATAATTGTATCTTTTTCTGATATTCATAAAAACTATCCCTATGTCTTTCCCCGGGACTCGAACTACCTGTATACCGAATTCCATCCAAATCGGTTCAGCGGTTTAGGCGTGATGAAGTAACAAACAGACTTACAAACTTTTGCATTTTTTATAATATTAGTGGGACAACAGACTAGATGATACATTGAGAAGGAAAACTTCTTAAGAGCGTTTATACCTGCTGAGCTGGCAAAGTTGCATTTTTGTTAGTTTTTCTCGATTATTTCATAAAAATTGAATGAAAATTCAAAATGTTTTCTGATAGAACACTTCTAAATATATAAGTTAATGTGTCTACTCCAATAATTAATTCGAGATAAACTTTTATATTTCTTAAAAACGAATAAATGATTATGGCCGTATTTTAAAGAAAATAAAAGTCTATAACGAATAATTGTATTAAGAAGTGTTCTATCAGACAACATTATTAATTTTCATTCAACTTTTATGGAATAATCGAGGAAAACTAACAAAAAACGTTGCCAGCTCAGCAGGTATAAACGCTCTTAAAAGAATACCGAATACTATTTATAAATTGGGCCCACTCAGCATAGCATTGCGGCAAGAAGCAACGTTGGTTATCAGAGTGATGCATTTAAAAACTAAACGTCAGTTTAAAGTGTAAAGCGAAGCTTAGGCTTAGATTTTAAAAAAAACCGGCCAAATGCGAGTCGGACTCGCGCACGAAGGGTTCCGTAGCATTATCTTTAAACAACATTAGACATTAGCATTTAAGTTTCTTGCGGCGCATTCTTCTTGGCAATGATGGTCTTTCCGAAAGCGCTGGTAGTTTAAAAAATGACGTGTAAAAGTGCCCATTGCGGCCTATTTACTGAATAAATGTTTTTTTTTTAATTTTTTGATTTTAGCAAAAGCACGGCAAAAAAAAAGTTTGTTGTATGTTAGCCCGCCCTAAATATTTATTTTATTTTATTTTAATTATTTATCAATAAAGTTATATACAACTAAATATTCTGTGAATATTTCACCTGTTGCCGTTATTATTATCAAGCAAAAAACGGCAAAAAAATCACGTTTGTTGTATGGGAAGCCACCTTAAATATTTATTTTATTCTTTTTTTAGTATTTGTTGTTATAACGGCCACAGTAATACATAATCTGTAAAAATTTTAAGTGTCTAACTATTACGACTCTCTTGAGAAGAGATAGAGCCCTGTGATAGACGGACGGACAGACAGACAGCGGAGTCTCAGTAATAGGGTTTCGTTGGCACCTTCAGGGTACGGAACCCTAAAAATAATGCGTCCGTGCCGTGCCCGGTTCTATTATACTTGCCAGACAGGCAAACAGACATATTATTGGCATCAAACTTATAATTCCCCTCTTTTTGCGTCGGGGGCTATTTCTAACCCAAACTGATAACAAACTGTCAAACTGATAACCTCCTTTCTAGAAGTCGGTTAAAAAGTTTCATTAACGCTCATCATTAGTGATATCTATTTATATTGCGTCTTTCAATATGATAAAGTTGATAACTTTTCTGTTTGTTTTCGTGACCTCACATTGTAACGAGCTTCTTTTATTTTATGTATCGATCGATACTACAATCCATACTTTACTTGTTAGGTAACTAGGTGGTGTATTGACAACACAGGCAACTTTTCAAAAAACACCGGCCAAGAGCGTGTCGGACACGCCCAGGATAAGGTTCCGTAGTCGTTACGAAAAATCATATTATCCGTATTAAAACAAGTAGGTAGGTAATATTTTTCTAATGATTTTGTTGTTGTAAGGAGTTTTCCAGTTTATGAGTTAGGCTGCTATTTACTCTTTAACTACGAATAATTGTCATGCAAAATCAGCCGTACAGTTTTCCTCGTTAATTTGATATATTTACTCTTATCATAAATTTTTCAAACGACCACAGGATTAGAAGAGAAAAAAATAATTACCCTAAAAAAATTTTTTTCCCACATTTTATTTCACTCGGCATAAATTCCTAAATATATCCAAGGACAAAAACAGTTCCCACACAAACAAACTACACACACAGCACACACCTCACAATTACAGCTTTCTACCAGTAATAGTCTCAAAACCGCGGACGGATTGATGAACAGACAGACATGGCGAAACTAAAGATTTTTGCCATTTTGGCTACGCAACCCTAATTAAGCAGGGAAGCCGTGGGTTTAAGCTAGTCATACCTAAATGGGCAATCCGAAACCGGACCCATTAATATCTGTCATCATTCATTTTAGCGAAGAAGACGACCTTGTTCGACTTGAGAGGTTAAAATATTTAGTCAAATATTTACAATAAGGCGTCTCAAAATAAGTGCATCTATATCTATAAAAGACAGTAACGCGTCTAATTAGAAGAGACATGAAATTTTGTAGTATTATATGCAACGTTAAGCCGGCCACACACGCTAGGTTATAATTAATCTGTCATCTCCCAGGATAACAGGATCAAAGGAATTTGGGCACGAATTTGTGCCTCTGGGAGAGGACGGTTAATTATAACAGAAGCTTATTCGCGCAGTGCATTTGTGACATGACTCCTTGCCTGCGCAAGTGAAATAAGATCAAGATTCAAGTGCGGGTAAACACACAGAGATAGAAAGAGAGAAAGAGAGAGAGAAAGTGAGATATTTATTTACACTGGTTTAAAAAAAACTGAAAACTTAACAGGGACGAACAGACAAAAGTTCTATAATCTTCATGTGACATTAACGTGTATATACGAGTACTTACTTATGTACAGTCATCAGAAGAAGTAGAAGTAGATGCGCATTTCCGTGGATAATGTAAATAATTGACTTTTGGAAACCATACGAACGTAATAAAAAGTCATTCGGCGCCACGTGGGCGTTGGCTTGAGCGCCATGTTGACAATTCGAGGTTTTAGTTAATTGGTTGCAGATGTTGTTTTAAATCAGAAATATTTTCAAATAGCTGGTAAACGAGCATGCGGGTCGATCACCGCCGCCCATGGGAACCTACAGCATTATTAGGGCTGCGGGTGCGTTGCCGGCCTAAAAGGGGAGCTAAAGGGGGAAGGTTAATCAGAATGGCTTAGAAAAAGCGCTGCTTTTGACTGTTTTTTATATGTAATATAATAGCATAGCAGACAAACAGCAGCAGCGAGCAGACGTCCACCTGGTGTTAAGTGATTAGGTACTTACTTTGGTCTAATAGCGGAACACCACACTAGAAGGGGCTATTATATACCTAGATAGCCCCTATCCATAAAATACGTTAGGATTTAGACCATTTTTAACCGAGTTGAATGCGGCTTTTTTTATTTGAAATCAAGTTTTCTAGCGATGGTTCTTAGACATGTTTCATCAAAATCAGTTTAGCCGTTTTTGAGATATTGAACTCTGAAGTGACAAAGTCGGGGTTTTCCAACTTCTTGTTGGTTAGGCTATTAGCCCAATTATGACACCTATACTGCTATGAAAATCGCAATTATTTTGTTCCTACTTAACAAACCGCCTGATCACAACCCCCCCCCCCCTCGGTCCAGAATATTTGAGGTTTTTACAAGCTTTTCTTTAGCTTGCCCTGTTTGTTTATTTATTTACTTATTTATGTCAAATCTTGGAAGCTAAATTGGACCTTCACGTACGATTATGTAAATCTGGTGACAATACAACAATCTGGTAGTGACATCCTGGTAGCCTGGCCAGGATCATCTCCGCAGAACGGAACTCCTCATCGATTGATGGCGTCGAATTGAAAAAGTAGTTTGGATGATAATGCAAGTACAGTCTAAAAAAGTACAATCAGCAAAAACCTTGTATTAAAATTGCCTTTTCGCGCACTTTTTTTTCAAATATTTTATTTGCCAACTGTTTTATTTCCCAACTCAATTTTCTCTGAAATCAAAAAAGAATCTGATTGTATCTTCTTATGGTTTTATAGGTTAGGTTAGGTTTGTTTTATGGAAGTCCCGAAAAAAAAATGGTTTCAGAGAAATTCGTGAGTTATGAAATGACACAGTTTGGCAAATTAAACATTTGGGAATAATATTTCGGCGAAAAGGCAGAGAACCAAATTATACAATACCTACATTCACACTTCGACTGATAACTCGACCTGTGAAGAGGAGCTCTTGTTTATAATAAACATTTGTTGTGTACCTACTTAATAAAAATCTCACTCGAATAACGATTAATGTGTTTACTGGCCTGATTGTTGATGTCCCAGAAATAAGCCGAAGGACTACACGAGGGGCCTCGTTTTCACAGTATGTACAGTCAACGTCATAAATAATTGATCACTTTTGTACCTTGTCATTTTAACGTCATGTTTGAAAAGCCATACGAAATTGTGTACGGACCGAAAGCGACAAGGTACAAAAGTGATCACTTATTTTTTGACGTTGACTGTACCTACCCAACTACCCAGATAAAGACTACTAATATTAAAATTACTACGAGTAAATACAGTGGTCTCGGTGCCGAATATAATTTTGTACCTTTCGGCGTCGAGACTCTTCAAAGATCTATCAAAGAGACTCAGAGGTACCACAGGAGGCCGAAGAGCTGGCAGTTTCCTCGCTCAACGCATCAGTCTTATGATCCAGCGGGGAAATGCTGCCAGCATCTTTGGTACCATGCCGCAGGGTCCATTTTTAGATTTATTATAGTTTTGGCTTATTTAATTTTAATGTAGTTTTCAGTTTTTTTTATTGTACCTTTTTATACTATTCTAGTAAATACATAGCTTAAATTATATTCTAATCTTTAATGAAATAAATCCCGATAACTCACTTCTTAAATCGAGTTTAGCTCTTCATGTCAGTGCGCGTGTCGCAGCAGCCGCCGAGCCGCGTTGGTCCAAGAGTAAGCGCTACGAATTAGCCCGAAACATGTCGAGCTAAACACGATTTAAGACGTGGGATATGGATTTATTTCATTAATAAATATAAGCGAGTCTCACTGTAGCTTCATTTCATGTGTAAATATATTCTAATCTGTTACGTTCTTATCAGTGTGTGTGTGTGTGTGAACTATGCATTTACAGTAGATATTATTTATAGTAGTTATTATTTTTGTCTCAAATAAGAATGTGATAAGTATATTTATACGTACGATATATTCTAGTCATAACGTTATATTAATATTAGGCTCCTACTTTGTCTAAAGAATTATATTGTAATGGTCTAAATTAGTAGGTACTTATTTTTCATAAGGTCACCTAAATTTAAGAACCTCTGCCTTCCGAGTTAACATTTAAAATTTTACTTGTTATCTTATAAACATGAAATCCATGGAGCATTTTTTTTCAATTAATGACTTTTCTTATTTTATTTTCATCACTGAATTACGACTCCTCAGTGGCGTGATCCATATGTTAAAAAACGCTGACCTAAATTATATGGAGTCTCAGGTAATTAGTCAGTCACGCACGCCCTAAGTCTGGGACTAGACCTACCCAGGTGACTAAACTAATTAACTTGATTTTATGGACGTTCGTTCGACTAATTGACTTAGTTGATTAAATACCTACATGCAATGAACGCTCTATCGGTACAGTGGTAGGTACCTAATTGGTAAGTCTTCTCTTTAAAAGCCAGGCAAAAAATTTAAAGCCTGTGTTAAATTTTGCTTTCCTGGGAAACCATCAAAAAGTTTTTTTTTAATTTTTTGAAAAGTGATTTGAAGAAATTCATCTAAGGTTCAAATATACCTGCATTTTCAATAATAACCTCAGTCTCAATAAATGACTGGAAGTGACAGTTATGGTTTTTTAAATTCATAAACAATCTAGACTTGCCGATTTTGATTCTGAAATCGATTGTAATTACTTATTCGCGATTCAAAAAGTGTATGGAACAACTTTTACAAATCGAGTAATTCGATTATCGCAACCAAACATGATTTATTATATCAAACATAGTTGCAAGACATAGTTGCAAGTTGCAACTATATCTCCTACACTTATACTTGCAGCCACGCCATGAGCAAATACGTGCATTATGCATTTTGTTATCACCATGAGCATTATGAAGATATGATAAGAAGCACTTCAAACTTCGATATCGACATTCTATGATTTCCACTGAGCGAGCACTACCATCCTGCATGTACAATTACATAATTAAATCCGCTCGCATAATTGTTGGAAGCCCTAATGTAATGTTTGTCATAACTCTTTTTTTCTTTGAATCCATCAATTGTTTAGAATTGTTATAAAACAAACCTAACGTAACCCAGTTTTCTATAGAATGACTATTTAAAACAAAAAATTGCGGTTTCGGCGAGAAACAAATTATGACAAACAAAAATTCGGACAATGTTACGGTGTGATTTTCGACGATTATGCGAGTAGGTGCTCAAGGTAACTATCTACATACAGCTAAATATCTAACCGTGTTTTTCTTAATTTACGTGAACTTCTACGGATGGTTCAGTTCATTGACTGACAGAAACTAGACAAATGTCAGACAAATGTTCAGTATGTCGTGGATAACAATAATCAAGCCTTATAGGATTGTCAATTGACTATTACAAGATTTTTATCGGAAACGAGGCTTCGTTCGCTCAAGCAAACCATAGAAAAGAAGGCTAACGGCCAATCTTGGTATTTTTGCATACAAGGACCGAGTAGTCTTGGTACATGGTACGTAACACTAAAAACTAGTATGTGTACCAAGAAGTTGGTGCGTCTGACATCCCTGGGCTAGACTAATCATACTCGTAGCAATAACGACAACGACCGAAGGAGAAATATTTTTTCTGTCTACACAGGTGTAGAGTTGAGTGACGTAATTACGATTACAACGATCAACAACGGAATAGTTGGTATAAATGAAGCTTTAATATAAGAAAACCTAGGGCTCCGAAATCTGTAGCTATCTCATCTATGTATGTCCAGTGTTAACAGAGCCCCTCTCGTAAGCAAAATGTACGCAGTGTGAGATCATTGTTAATGGTTATTAGAACGTAATCATAGCTTCTTGAGCTTGAAAAGCAGCAAATTGAGCAAGTTTCATAGGTTCATTGCGCTGCGAGTAGGGCTATGCGGTATTGGGCTTGATGGCAATACCGGTATTATTCCGGTATTCAAATTTTGAAAACCGGTATCCCGGTATTTCGGTAATTTTTCGGTATTTTCCATATTTTACCTTTATTTTTCTTTCTTTCTGTATAAGTCTGTTGTTTTGTTGAAATATAACCAATATACATGAAAAGCAAGATTTAATAAACTTCCCTTTTAATAAGCAAGTATTAAAATAAAAAACTTAAGTTGTTAATTGTTAACTAATACTTATATAATATGGAATTGGATTCTCTAATTCTTCGGTGAAAATTGTTTCACCGATTATTATTCCCAACCAAATTTTCGCATAATTTCTTTCGCTTGTACGAGGCTCATTAAATATCCAGTTCAAGCTTGAAAGGTTTCTACTGATGAAATCTACGCTCCGCCCGGAACCAGCTCAGCTCCAAAACCCCGAGAGCTTTCAGTTCAAACTTCAAAACCATTTCGAATGCCTAGGTAGCGACGTGGACGATTACAACGACGGGTTTGTGGAAGCTGTCCATACGATCGGATCTATCTTCTTCAAAACCCGCCGTACTAGAACCAATAAGCTCTCGCGCTCTGGCCTTAGGCTCATGGAGGTGAGGCGTGAGATGCTGCTACAGTCTTCTGGTGAAGCTTAATTGTCGCTATCAGCAGTTCAATAGGCAGATCTCAAAATCTCTGAAGCGCGATGTACGCCGATTTAATACTAATAAATAGCATTGAAGAGGCTATTGAGCGTATCAGAGGCTCTAAGGTGTTTACCAGGGATCTGTACAGACAGATCCTGACCCTGAGAACCTGACCTAACCTGACTTACAGAAGTCAAAGCCGGTTAATGAAGTTGAAGACCGACGACGGCAGAATCATTTCATTCAAACCTGAGCTGTTGGGGGAAAACGAGAGGTTTTATGGATAGCGACACGACAACCCGAACACCCGTCGAAAATCTAGCTAAAGACCCGAGGGCTAGATTAACCCGACACTATCACGAAGACATCCCAGACGTCAGCCTGTACGAGATTAGTATGGCCCTCAAATAGCTTAAGAATGACAAAGCCCCGGGTGACGATGAAATTACAGCCGAATTCTTGAAGGCGGGTGAACCAGTCCTTAAGGACCTTAAGACGCCGTTTAGTTCCGTCCTCCACCAAGGGGGAACACCGAAAGCATGGAACAGAAGACAGTGGTGGTGCTCATCTTCAAAAAAGGTGATAACACCTTGCTGAAGAATTATAGACCCATCTCACTTCTGAGCCATGTTTACAAGCTGTTTTTCAGGGTCATCACAAATCGTCTCGCAAGCAGGTTTGACGATTTCCAGCCTCCCGAACAAGCCGGCTTCCGAAAACCTATAGTACCGTAGACCACATGTACGTTGCGGCAGGTTATACAGAAGACCGAAGGGTATAACTTCCCCCTTTGCCTTGCATTTGTGAACTACGAGAAAGCCTTCGATTCGATCGAGACTTGGGCTGTGATACAGGCTCTCCAGCGGTGCAGTTGACTACCGGTATATCGAAGTGTTGAAGTGTCTAGTGTCTATACAAAAACGCCACTATGTCCGTCCGATTACATGACCAGAGCACGAAGCCTATTCCTCTGCAGCGGGGAGTCAGACAAGGAGATGTGATCGCTCCGAAACTGTTCACCGTTGCATTGGAGGATGCTTTTAAGGTTATGGACTGGAAAGGACGAGGCATCAACATTAATGGCGAGTACTTCATTCGCCTTCGATTCGCCGACGATATTGTAGTCATGGCTGAGACCATGGAAGACTTCAGTGCTATGCTCGCCGACCTCAGCAGTTTCCGACCGAGTTAGCCTAAAAATGAATATGGGCAAGACGAAAGTCATGTCTAACTAATGTCCATGTTGTCCCAACTCCCGCAATAGTCGGGGGCTCTGCGCTCGAAGTTGTTGACGACTATGTATACCTGGGACAAACGGTCCAGTTAGGTAGGTCCAATTTCGTGAAAGCTTACACTACAAATAAGCAAAGCAAACTTGTGCGCGGTAAATTTGAAATTTGAAAGTAGATTAAGAGGTAAGTAACTTCAAAAGCCATAAGTCTGAAGACAAGTTATTAAAAGTGCTTTCTTGTTTGAAATTAAAGTCGACTATTACTATTTTAAGCACAAGTCAAAATACCGAAAAACCGGTTTTGTAGATATTTAATACCGGTATTAAAAGAGGGGAAAAAATGACCGGTATCCCGGTTTTTCGGTAATACCGAATACCGGTATCCATGCCCTAGCTGCGAGGGCGCCGCGTAACTAGCTTTTTCCACAAGGTATTGTAGAGACTCCTAGCGCCATCTAACTCCTAGCGCCATCTAGTGAACAACAATAGAAACTCCGACCATGTTCTACATCGCGCTATCGAAGTTTCTCAACGCGGTCGCATTATATACAAGTTCCGACGCTCGTCCTTCGGACTTGGGTCCCCGGCATAACACCTGCCTGGAGAGAGCTCTCTATTGGAGCCTCCCCCCACAGTATAATTTCCAGTGTACTAACAGTACTAACATTGTACTGTTCTGACAGTGAAAATTAGACCTTATGGAAAATGTTGTACCCGGTATTGCAGTATCACCGACGAATGAATTTATTTTTAAATCCAGAACCACGTGGTATAGTTTTTTTTATAAACTTCGTTAAATAAAGCCAAGGTGAGCCACGCCAAATACACATCGAATATTTAATACTTCAAAAATTTTTTTTTATTCCTTTGTCAGCAACTTTTGCATAATAATTATCGGCTATGAGGAAATTACATATATGCAGTTGAAAATACACTGACGAGTTTAAATAACTAAGACGAATTAGTAACTGGGTCACAACAAACTATAACGAAGAAAGAGTGCAGACTCAGCTGAGCTTGTGTGACTTTTTCATAAGATCAGCGAGTTGTAATTTCTTGCGTTATAGGTACTTATCTATTTATATGTGGGTGGACACTTTATATTTGAATTTAACACGAAATTAAATGAAAACGAAAATGAAAACTTTTTCTTAATGTCAGCATTTATTTATTGACTCGTTTGATTTTTACACTGCTCTAAGGGACCTGAGTATTGGACATTCATTTGTTTCAGCTCAATACCTATAAGGGTTCAGTGCCCTTAGTGTAAGTTTTCGGTAACAAAATACGTCTCGATCGCGTTCGCGTTAAAATCTCAATTTGTATGGAAACACGAACAGCGCCTCTAGCGGAACGTTTGCGATGCTCGTGTTTCCATACAAATTGAGATTTTACGCGAACGCGATCGAGACGTATTTTGTAAACTAAAACTTACACTAGGGGTACCGTACCCAAAGGGTAAAAACAGGACAGGCTGTATCTCGTGAACCGTGATAGCTAGACAGGAATTTTTCACAGATGCTGTTGCCGCTATAACAACAAATACTAAAAACAGAACAAAAAATACAAACAGTGGAACGTAGAACCTCCTCCTTTTTTGAAGTCGGTTAACAAATATTTAAGAGGGCTCCCATACCTATAACAAACGTGATTTTTTTTCCGTTTTTCGCTAATGTCTAATGTTGTATAGATAATGGCACGGAGCCCTTCGTGTACGAGTCCGACTCAAAGGAACTGAGGACCAAAAAAAAACTGAACATTATTATTAGAGAGCTACAATGATCAGTGTATAAAAAAGAGAACACGTTTCGTTTTCGCACGGCATCACGTCGCCTTTCTCACTGTATGTTACACTAGAATGAGAGAAACTATATACGACACACCGACGCAACAGGTATTCTAAGTGATTGCATAAGAACAAGGTAATGCATTTCCGCACTGCACGAGGGCCTAGAACGACTTGGTTTTCTCCCGAACGTGAATTGAATAACAATTTCCAACTAGCGCTTATAAATCTAGTAGGTATCTCCTTTCTTTCACAGGTCGACCATAGGTATATGACAGTATGGCTCTTCACATTCTGTTGCCAGCGTATTATCCACAGCTGAGTCTAAACTAGAACCCCTGTCTTGCATCTATTTCCTGAACTGAACGCTTCTTCAAGTCTATAACTTCGTGAATAGAGCAGCGGTTCCTAACCTCTTGAATTTTCCCCTTGTGTAGTGTGATTCTCGAGTCCCGAGGTTTCATAATCCAACACACTCGAAATCACAATGGGGAATGTCCTTTCATCCGTTACCCCCATCATGGGGTATCTCACAGGTTCGGAACCAATAGAATAGTGTCCATCTAATGAATCTAATCTAAGAGATGCTTACCAGCTCAAGGTAGCCAATGATGAAGCATCCGGTCTTGAGGTCGATGCACCCGCAGCATTTGTCGAAGACTAGGGAAGGCATGGTGCTTCTGAAACAAAGGAGTCACAGTCAGTGCATTCTTGACAAAACAAACCATCACATTTGTTAACTCTTCACGCCTAAACCGCTGGACCGATTGAGATGAAATTCGGTATACAGATGGTTCGAGTCTCGGGGAAGGATATAAGTAGGATAGTTTCAACCCGGAAAATTGCATAGATCCCGCGGGATAGCGATAAACTAATTCTATGCGGACGGAATCGAGGGCAATATGCTAGTATCTATAACTAATGTTAAAAAATACGTTAAAGTGCCAACATGGACTTCAACCCAACCCCCCCTTAGGGAGGGGGAAGGGTTTGAATTCTGTATTCTTTCGTCTTTGCAGACGAAGTCGCTGGTAACAACTAGTGTAAAATAGTTTTAAAACCACTTTATAGTTGCAGCTTCATAAATTTAAGGCTTTTTCCTCAACTGAGTGCTATGCTAATTATATTATTTCCTAATAGGTATTCATGCGGAAAACTCAGTATTCGAATCTATAGGATAAGATTATGTAAACAATCTTGTCTATCATGCACCTAACATCCTGTTTTGTAATAATATTTAACTGAATTAACTACAATTTTTCTATAACGTCTCTACCTACTCAACAACAGCGTGTTGTTTGTCCTGTGGTTTACTTACTTTAATTAGGGGCTAAAAAAATACAACCGAATTGATAACCTCCTCCTTTTTTGAAGTCGGTTAGAAAAACTAGTCTGTCACTTCGAATGCGAGGAAATACAATAGCAATAGTGAAAACAACAGTACAACAACAACAAGACACAGAACAGAACAGTACAAACAACAGTGTAGTTCTTTGCGCGATAGAATCCGGAATACGGAAATTCGTCGAAGAACTAAAGTCACTGACATAGCTGGAAAAATATGCAAATTGAAGTGGCAATGGGCAGGCCACATCGCTCGAAGACAGATAACCGTTGGGGGAGAAAAGTCCTCGAGTGGGCGACCACGAACCGGAAGACGAAGCATTGGCAGGCCTCCCACCAGGTGGACTGACGACATCGTGAGAGTGGCGGGAAACCGGTGGATGCAAGTGGCAAGTTGTCGTTCATTGTGGCGTTCTAAGGGGGAGGCCTTTGTCCAGCAGTGGACGTCTTCGGGCTGATGATGATGATGATGATGATGATGAGTGAAAACAATTGTTCACTTACTATAAATATGTACCTACCTTTTATTTTTCATGCACTGTAATATAATTATATATTTTTTTAGTTTGATTGATTTGATTGAATTTATTTATAAACAAACAAATAATATATACAATAATTAACAGAAATAAATAAAAAAACAACTTAAACTAACTTACTCTACCTAATCCTAAAAATGATTGATTGATCGATTGATTTTAGTTTATATAAATTAAAAATTATCAAAAAAAATATATGTAGGCGATTGTTTTTTGTTTTTGGCTGTTCCCTCAGGAACTGCGCATTATTCCGGTATAAAAAGATGTCACTCTCTGGCTCATAAACCATCTCTATGTCAAAAATACAAACCTTCGCACTTTACAAAATCACAAACTTTCGCATTTAGGCATAATATTAGTGTGGATTTCCACAGGGTCGGGAGGGACGCGTATCAAATCCCGAAATCTCAATCGCTATCTATAATAATTAATACAAGTCTTAGAAACACGAAATTTTGTGCGGGTATTCATCATACAACGTTTAAGACGATCACGTTGTAAATTTCCCATGGGAATTGAGTAAAATCATAGAATTTCAACTTCTAGACCATGCGTTATTCGAAGGTCCAGTTATATTTGGCAAATAAACGTATTTGAATTAGAATATTTCTAAATACCCAATCTCATCCAAATCCGTCCAGCAGTTTTTGTGTGGAAGTAATAGTAATAAAACACACACCCAAACTTAGTTAAGGTTGAATAAACCTCCTGTTCAGCTAAAAGGTATCGTATTATATAATAATTTAAATTTTTAAAGATACAAATAAAGAAGGGGAGACCTTTTGCCCATCTGTGGGACACTTTAGCAGGCTAACAAAAAAAAGATACATTGAAACAATTTTTGGTGGGGGTATCCCAGAAAGAGAGGTCTTTGTCCCGAGATATAGGTAGGTAGGTACCTAAAAATTATCAAACTAAAGAAATGTGTTTATTTTCTTTTTAATCTCAGTTTACACTCAGCTCTCCTTGACGGTTCCCTAAATATAATATGTATTATCCCAGAAAAATTAAGGTACCCATTTTTTAATAAATAAACACGGTTACTACTTAAAACGAGTGGTTTTTAATTCAAATAAGTGTTATTGTTTCTGATATGAGTTCATCATCAAATGACATGGTACTTTTTCCTTGGATTTATTTGAGAAAAGCACTATACAAGCCTCGTCCGCGAACAGGAATTGTCGGCCTCGTATCTAGCTAGATGGGCTCGTTACTTAATGGACGTTACTTAATGAAAATAGACTTGGCTGTATATCACAGGCTTGTCTTGAAACCAGTGCTGTAAAAAAAGTCTAAGAGTACGCAAGCCGAAAAAACAAACCGGTTAGTGGCGTCTGGCGGCGCTGTCCTTGAACGCGCCTGCGCCCAGATATAGTATACAAACATATATACATAAACTCTACTATAGTAACACCGAGTGTTCGATGTATGGGTATACATATATCTAGACATGTAGGTATCTAGATTGTTAGCTCTCCGAATGTTGTGTTTACAATGAGGTTAGGGTTACCACACTTCTAATACGAGGAAGAGATTTTTTTTTTACAGAATCAGTTTTTGCAATGCACAATTTTTTTATATTTTATGTTTAATTATAAACATGATAGTATCCACCAGTACGTGCCGTGGTGGCCTAGTGGTTTGCCTACTATGGCAAAGAATACTAACTATTCCTATGGCCTCTCAAGCAGAGTATATTGGGTTCAAACCCGAGCTCGCACTTCTGAGTTTTCCGGAAATCATGTGCGAAATTACATTTGAGATTTACCACGAGTTTCACGGTGAAGGAAAACATCGTGAGGAAACCTACACAAACCTGCGAAGCAATTTAATGGTTTGTGTGAAGTTCCCGATCTGCACTGGGCCTGCGTGGGAACTGTGGCCCAAGTCCTCTCATACTGTGAGGCCTGTGCCCAGCAGTGGGACGTATATAGGTTGGGATGATGATGATGATTCAGCAGTAAAACACTTGTTTTTGAACAACAGTCTGTAATGCAATTTGCTTCGTAAGAAATCAGGATTGCCTTTACTTTAATATAAAGTATTATCTATACTCAATTTTGACTGTGTGTACCTACGTTATATTATACGAAACACAGAAAATGCTTCAAAAAACTCTGTTAACGACCTTCATTCATACCTACTACATACTTTTCGCACTAGACAAGTTGATTGTCAAGTCAACAAACCCATAAATGCTTTCAAAATATATAAATAAAATAAATAAATATCATGGGACACTTGACACCAATTGACCTAGTCCCAAACTAAGCAAAGCTTGTACTATGGATACTAGGCAACGGATAAACATACTTATATAGATAAAGACATACTTAAATAGATATTAAACATCCAAGACCCGAGAACAAACATTCGTGTTATTCACACAAATATCTGCCCCGGCCGGGAATCGAACTCGGGACCTCAAGCTTCGTAGTCAGGTTCTCCATCCACTTGGCCATCCGGTCGTCTATACTTTATTTTTATGCTGCATACTTTTTAGTTTCTTGCCGTCAGGCTATAAATACTCTGTACCGCAAACATATGGACACCCTACTACAGACAGATCGAGCTCTGTAAATATAAATAAAATATATATAACTGGATTTTCAGCTGGGTGACTCACACTTTTAGCTCGTGATAATTTTATTTGTTATTAGAGTAGAGGCGTCTTTACCTACTATAGTGCAGTGTCCTTAGTGTAAGTTTCGGTTACAAAATACGTCTCGATCGCGTTCGCGTTAAAATCTCAATTTTTATGCAGACACGAACAGCGCCTCTAGCGGAACGTTTGCGATGTTCGTGTTTCCATACAAATTGAGATTTTAACGCAAACGCGATCGAGACGTATTTTGTAACCGAAAACTTACACTAAGGGCACAGGGTGTGCGTTGCACACGAGCGCAGCGGTGTTAGGGGCGCCGGCCGCGACACTTTGTACCTATTCCATTTTGACCACGCGCTTCCTAGATGGCGCTAAAGTAATAATTGCACACGGGCGCTACATGGGCTAAAGACGCCGCTGTTATTAATAGTTCTGTAAGGCCAGCACACACGGTGAAACGCAACAGCAACGAAACTGCAACTTCTAGTTACATTTGAGTTTCATCTAAGTTTATGCCATAGACTCCTTTGAGAGACCACACATGACACATGACGCAACCAGTTAGAAAACCGGTTTGAAACGCGTTGCAAATCAGTCGCATTGATACCGGCGTGCAGTAAACTTGTTTGCGTTTTATCGGCTTGGCGTCTTTGTAGGTGCAATAAAATGGCTGACGACAAAGATAAAAACATTAAATTTGTGTTGGAAGTTGACTTTTGCTCATACGATAACAATCCATGAAGTTTCTATCAGTTTCTTGTAATTTTTTGGCAGCCACAAACAAACTACAGTTGATATTCTTCATGTAGGGATGTACCCACCCACACGCTTCTTCGTTTACGTCATCTTTGTCGAAGATACAAATACAGTGCCCCTAGTGTAAGTTTTCGGTTACAAAGTACGTCTCGATCGCGTTCGCGTTAAAATCTCAATTAGTATGGAAACACGAACATCGCAAACGTTCCGCTGGAGGCGCTGTTCGTGTTTCCATACAAATTGAGATTTTAACGCGAACGCGGTCGAGACGTATTTTGTAACCGAAAACTTACACTAAGGGCACAGAAACAACTTCATCACTTGAACTACATACTACATATTTTGTAGACGTCTGTTCTCAAAATCGAAATTATAGTGAATAATTTTATCACATTGTGGTTGCGGCGTGTGTGGAAAAAGATTGAAACTGGTTTCAATTGTTTCAAACCAATAATTTCAAAAGGGTTTCGTTGCAGTTGCGTTTTACCGTCGTGGTGCTGGGCCTGGGTTACTCAAATACATAAAAACAGGCCAAGAACAGGTTGGACTCGGCTACTCAGGGTTCCTTATTACAAATATAAAAGCTAGCAAAGCAGAAGAATGAACAATAATCCATTACACTTTGCTGTCCCGCGAACGTTACGAGTATGCAAAAATGTGTGTTTATGCAGCTACTCCGCCTCCACGCTGTAAGAACACACATTATACTACGCTGACGCATTTCGAACTAAACGAGAGTACATGATCAGAGCAACACAACCTGATGCAAAAAATTCTAACTGAATAAGTTTCTAACTAAGTAGGTACATCATAGTATTTCTATGAAAAATAAGAATAACTGCTGTTATTAAGATTGGTTGTTTGGAATCTTTTTGTAATTTTTATTTCAATTCAAAAATTTTTACTTTTACGGTCATCCCGTAAAACCTAAATTGTAAATACAAACTGAAAGTGAACTGCTGTTATCTTCACCTAGAATCTAGATTAACGTAGAGATAAGCCCTGGGGAAGGTCACCCCTATTGAGTGAGGCGAAGGTCACTTCTTATTCATCCCCTCTGCTCTATGGGGGTGACTCATGGCTCAAGAACATCAAGGCAAATGTCACAGTATATTATACTTTTGAATTTTCTAAAAGCATTTGCTTCACAACTTAGTTCCTTGCTGTGGTTTTCGGCTATGTATCTTAAGAATTGGTTGTCGTTTTTGAAATATCAAACTTTGAACAGACAATGTCGGAGGTTTGACTTTTCTAACTTGGAAAAGTTTTTCAAAGTATCCAGTGCCGTTAGTGTAAGTTTTCGGTACCCTTAGTGTAAGTTTTCGGTTACAAAATACGTCTCGATCGCGTTCGCGTCAAAATCTCAATTTGTATGGAAACACGAACATCGCAAACGTTCCGCTAGAGGCGCTGTTCGTGTTTGCATACAAATTAAGATTTTAACGCAAACGCGATCGAGACGTATTTTGTAACCGAAAACTTTCTTGCCGTCCCGCTGACGCTAGTATTATTTAATACGAGAGTGAGAGGGACAATACGATACGAACTTCGTTTTCGAATTTCGTAGTCATGTTCGCTAACCACTTGGCCATCCGGTCGTCAATGTTTATTCTCGAGTCTTGGGCGTTTCATATGTATTTAAGTATGTATCTAGATAGATACTACGCACTAGGTAATAGGCAACGGATAAGCTACTTAAATAGATTATTTAAGTATGTTTGTCCGTTGCCCATAACACAAACTTTCCTTACTTTGGGACTAGGTCAATTAGTGTCAACTGTATGTATGTATGTATGTAAACTCTTTATTGTACAAAAGAAAATTAACAAAATACAACTGACAAACTTTAAGATACTTGTACAAAGGCGGAATTATCCCTTTAAGGGATCTCTACCAGTCAACCTTTGAGTGGATGAGAGGAGAGGAGCAATACGTTAGGGTCCGACAAAGGGTGAATTTAAGAGTAAAAAAAAAAATTGACAATTGTCTCGTGATATTTATTTATCCGATCATAAAGGATTAGTTTTAAGATCTTTAAGGGCCGATTTTTCAATCCTCAGATAAACGGTCGAATAATTAACAGACCAATAAAGTTATTCCATAGTTTATCAGTCTGATAACTGGTGCTTAGTCGATTTTTCAATCGCCATTTATCTCACGAATAACAGTAACTACTCGACTGTTTATTCGACGTTATCTTCAGGGAGGTGAAACAAACATGCATAAGCAAATGTTAGAGCAGGATAGACTATTTCATTGTCTGTCAGGTAAAAACGTTACGGTCAGTTAAAAGTTGAGGTTATGTTAAATGATTGGTGTTTCGTGATACTTGTATGACTGTTACGAGCTTGTGGGATTTTTACGCAAAACTATAGTATGATTTTTAATTAACAATGGATTAAAAAAATAGAACTTGGAACTAATTAATATTGCTGAAATTCATTTATTATAGCCTCTTTGTCAATAGCTAGATCATCAATGCTATCAATAATATCCATAATAATGATACTTACTTTATAACATACGAAATATCAACAAAGAACTGAACAAAATGCAAACGTAATATTTACACCATCTGTTGACCATCTGTTTTCAAATGTAACTATCGGACGAATAGCGGGTTGTCTGGCCGTCGAAGGGACTGATAAAGTTATTCCTCAGGTAGTAGACTTATTCGTCGAATAAACCCTATCTGACGATGGAAAAATTCAATTCTTTGCTATCTGTGGAATAAATACTATCTGATTGTTTAACTGAGGATTGAAAAATCGGCCGTTACTCTGGTTAACTATAGTATTATTATGTAGATCTTCCGTTTAACGACGTGGGTGCGAGGGTTGTTAATAATATTCGTTCGGTTTCTTTGTCCAAGCCCAAGCTACAAATTGGTCGGAGAGTCTTTTTTCAAATCTTTTGAGAGAGTCTTTTGTTTAAATTTACATGCTTGTCTGCCGTTACCGTTAACAATAGGACCGCCCGCGCCTGGCATAACAATTAAAAAGTTATTTAAAGCTCATTGGATTAACTAGGAGCGAAGCGACCCGCCATTTTATTATTTCGTTTTAAAATGGCGGTGACGTAATACGGTTCAGCAGGGCTACTACCAAATTTGAAACTCGAAGTTCGTGTCGTGCGGTCCCTCTCGCTCTCGTAATTAATAGTATAAGTGTCAGAGGGACCGCACGACACGAACTTCGAGTTTAGAGTTTCGTAGTAGCCCTGCAGGCCACACGACGCTACAAAAGGGAGGCAGACAAGGATAGATTGGGCGGGGTACCGACGTGACTTAGTCTGGTTTACTATATTATTATTATGTAGATACAGTAACACAGATAGAACTACGTCAATATCTAGTTTACCATTGTTATACGTGTCTCTATAAAAAGATGAATAGAACGTGCTAACTAGTTAGGGTAGTAACCAATTTCTAAGTTTACTTGACAAAACCTCATACCTACCAAACGAAACAATTTTAACGGAGAATGACTGATTTACGATTTATTGCTTCGGAACAGTCTGTATGTAAATACAAATTTTTTTACAAGCTTTCTATACTCGTAGCTTGCCCAGTGCTCTTAGTGTAAGTTTTCGGTTACAAAATAAGTCTCGATGGCGTTCGCGTTAAAATCTCAATTTGTATGCAAACACGAACAGCGCCTTTAGCGGAACGTTTGCGATGTTCGTGTTTCCATACAAATTGAGATTTTAACGCGAACGACATCGAGACGTATTTTGTAACCGAAAACTTACACTAAGGTACTGGTTGTTTATTTCTTTATTTATTTGCTTGTTTGGGTCAAATCTTGGAAGCTAAATTTGACCTACTTCCAGTGGTCCGACCGACTTGAAATTTGGCATACTTATGTAAATTTGGTGACAATACAATAATCTGGTTGTGACATCTAGGTGGTCCTGCCGGGATTGTCTCCGCAGGAGGGAAGTCCTCAATGGTTAATAGTAGATTTTAAATTTGGTACGGTTATGTAGTTTAGATGACAATGCAAGTACAGTCAATAAAAACTACAGTCAGCAAAAAGCTTTACCTGACCACGAAGCTTAAGGTCCCGGGTTCGAATCCCGGCCGGGGCAGATATTTGTATGAATAATACGAATGTTTGTTCTCGGGTCTTGGATGTTTAATATGTATTTAAGTATGTATTTTATCTATATACGTATGTTTAGCTTTGCTTAGTTTGGGACTAGGTCAATTGGTGTCAAGTGTCCCATGATATTTATTTATTTTATTAAAAATGTTTTTTTTTACAAAAACTTTATTACTTATATTCATCTAATCCATTTATGTGCAATGACTGATTATTACTGATTACTGAGAAAGAATTCTTGGGATTTCGGTTTTTGTCTTAATAGTAGAGACACGTTTTATAAAGGAAACTGAATCACGTAACTACTAGGGAACCTTTTCATAACCAATTTCGCTATGATCCCTTTGGCAGATGTATGGGATGTCAACATGACATTAGTAGCACAAAAGTTGCACCCTGGTTGCTGGTGGTAGGGGATTGAATTCCCCTTGAGTGTATATACTACAAGCCTTTCTTAGCTTGTGTTTACTTGATCTGTCATTAAAATTCCGGGATTTCCATTTTAGCGTGTAGTAACAAACAAAAATTCCCGTGGGAATTCCCGAAAACAACACCGTGCTCGTTATTAATGTTGCCAAAATACCTGCCTACCTCGGTTCGTGGGGCAAGGGCGCACGAGGGCTCCACGGAGCTCTAAGCAAGCGCCTGAGAGAGGTAGGTCACGAAACACTACAAGTCTCGAGGAATGATGGTATTGAGACCGGAGTCGGAGTTAGAATGTGTGTGGTTTCAGGCAAGCTCGGTGCCCTTAGTGTAACTTTTCGGTTACAAAATACGTCTCGATCGCGTTCGCGTTAAAATCTCAATTTGTATGGAAACACGAACAGCGCCTCTAGCGGAACGTTTGCGATGTTCGTGTTTCCATACAAATTGAGATTTTAACGCGAACGCGATCGAGGCGTATTTTGTAACCAAAAAGTTACACTAAGGGCACGGTATTTAAGGGTGTTTAGATAATAGGAGCGGAGGTAATGTAAACAAAGTCTAAGGGCGAGTCATGTTGAAGATAATTTGGCTAATGACGTCTTATCGCTATGCTTTGTTAACACAAATGTAATACTTTAGAATATTGATACAAAAGACTTATCGCTAGGGCATTATTTATACAAAAGTTATATGGGGTCTTCAAACTTTTTGACTCAAGGGCCATACTGCTCGGGCCAAGACTTTGGCTGGTCATGGGGGTAGTACATTAGTTAAGTATGTAGACTGTTTCACCATCCATTGATTAGTGTTAACTGACGGTTAAATGTGATGCCGTCTCTATTTGTTTTGTTCGAATAGACGGAGACGGCATCACATTTAACCGTCGGTTAACGCTAATCAATGGATGGTGAAACAGCCCCTAAGTCTTCAGGGGGTACCTAGATACGAGTAACGCATAAGGAACGCACTTGGTGTTGATTATGTTCATGAGTGGCTATCTATGATTATGACCAATTACCGTCAGTGGCGGGTCTTATAAAACTAATCACTAGTTACTTGTAGCTTTATAAAATCGGACCCTATCGCGGGCCGGACCGTGGGCTCTCCCGCTTTCTTTCCGCGGGCCGGACTTGGCCCGCGGGCCTTAGTTTGGCGACCCCTGGTTTAGGATATTGATACAAAAGAGACAAAGAAAGTAATAAGGATGTGAAACACAAAGCTACTGATAACATGGAATTCGAAAGTTAAGTAATGAGTAATCCAAACTATGACTAATAAGATGAGTAAATAAGAGTAATTAACGATCGCAACGTAACACTAACATAACAGAAAGCTGCCTGCGTGATGGGCACCCTGCCTAGGGTCCAAATTTAGATAATAATTTTTAGTTTTAATTTTTGTTTAGCTATTTTAAGTTAGTTTTAGTTATTTTAATTTTATACTTTTAAACTAGCTTTTGCCCGCGGCTCCGCCCGCGTGGTATTCGGTTATCGCGCGCTTTTCCCTCGGGAACTGTGCATTTTTCCGGGATAAAAAGTAGCCTAATGTCACTCTCAGGCCCATTTATAAACTATCTCTATGCCAAAAATCACGTTGATCCGTCGCTCCGTTACGGCGTGAAAGACGGACATACATACAAACACACTAATCGCATTTATAATATTATAGTATTAGTACGGATTACAAAAGAGATGTGTGCGTATTTTAAATGGCACCTTAGTAGGATAGGATTAGTACATCAGTAGAATTAAGTCTATTCTCTATATATTGCTAGGGAGGACAGGGACAGGGTTACTACCAGGATGCGAACGTGTGCTCGTTTGCCATCCAGTCGGATAAAATAAAACCAACTTCGTACCCGAAACTATAATGGTAGATGGGCCAAAATAATTTATGTTGTCTATCTCTATGTCTATCTCTCATGGAATGGACACTAGTATTACTTATTTGGAAAATAATTATTGAAAATCATATTATTTTCTAATTCAGAATGGCTTATGCATGCCCGAATGATGATTTTTATCTAAATGTATGGACTTAAAATAAAATAAAAAGGTTTGGTAACGCAGTGGACATTATTTTTGAGGGGTCGATGGGAATGGTAAGGTAACAAAAACGTAATATGTAAAAACCTACCTACTAGGTAGGTAAGGTACACCTCTAGTAGCTAGCGGCCATCATAATATTTTGTGTTTCAAATTTCCATCTCTACTTTAGGAATTATAAAGAATTTTGATCCATATAATTTAATACTTACGACGTGAAAAAAATAATTGCGATAAAGTAAATTATTTGCGGTCAATGAAAACGCTTACGCCATGGTTTACCTTAATACTTATGTAGGTACATAATATCAACGTATTAAGCTACCAGTAAGTATTTAAGCTAAGTATAGTTAAAATTTTATAAGCTAGGGTTTTGGACTGCAGAACTCATCTGGTAAAGATAACATTGTTCTATTATGGACGGACAACACCGACCACCTACCCGAGTACCGCTTACAAGTTACAATGACAAAAGTCCTTTCTTAATAAGTTAAGCTTTTGCAATTTCGACCTTGTAGCTTAGAGAAGACGGTAGCTCTATTTGTTTGCATTTTTTAACCCCCGACGAAAAAGAGGGGTGTTATAAGTTTGACCGCTATGTGTGTGTGTCTGTGTGTCTGTGTGTCTGTGTGTCTGTGTGTCTGTCTGTGGCACCGTAGCGCTTAAACGGGTGGACCGATTTGAATGCGGTTTTTTTTATTTGAAAGCTGGTTTTCTAGCGATGGATCTTAGACATGATTTATCAAAATCGGTTCAGCCATTTCAAGATCATCAGCTCTTTTGTTCGCTGCGGTAGGAATCTTAGACGCATAATGGATATTTACTTTACTTTCAAACATATTTGGGACCTAAATTTGAAACACCCATGAATACAATATAGCTATGCAAGATTATAGAGTTCTCGGCCTGATGCTGCAGCCAGGATATCCAGAACACTAGTAGGTACACTCTTAATAAAACTATAGCAGATATATCGTGTTTGGGTTCGTTTTGATCAGTATTTGATTCTACAAACAATGCAATGGTGGCAACAGGATGAGCTGATGCTGCAGCCAGGATATCCAGCACACTAGTACACTCTATAAAAAATAATAGCACATATGTCGTGTTTGGAATCGTTTTGATCAGTAATTGATTCTACATACAATGCAGTGGTGGCAACACGACGAGCTGATGCTACAGCCAGGATATCCAGCACACCAGTATACTCTTGAAAAAATAATAGCAGATATGTAGTGTTTGATTCCTTTTGATCAGTATTTGATTCTACATACAATGCAATGGTGGCAACAAGATGAGCTGATGCTGCAGCCAGGATATCCAACACACTAGTACACTTTAAAAAATATATATCAAAGTTTAAAAAACATGAAATAAAAACTTAAATTTAAAATTTAAAAAACCCCCCGACTTAAAAAACGCCAGCAAAAATATAAATAAAAACGCCCGAAAAAACGCTGCTTGAAAAGACAATTAAAAAGTAAAAAATAATTATGCGCTACCTAGCTGTTGCCGCGACTTCATCTGCGAAGAATTCGTTTATCTCTATCCCGCGGGACTATGCTGATTTCCCGCAAAATTAGCCTAAGTTAATTTAGTATAAAGTATCTAGTAATATTTTTTATCTAAGCGTTGTCGGTGTCGGGGGACCGCTAAGGTTAACATGAAAGTAAATATGTTGTATTTTTTTAAAGTATTAACCTTAGCGGTCCCCCGACACCGACAACGCTTAGATAAAAAAATATTACTAGATACTTTATACTAAATTAACTTAGGCTAATTTTGCGGGAAATCAGCATAGTCCCCGCGGGATAGAGATAAACGAATTCTTCGCAGATGAAGTCGCGGGCAACAGCTAGGTAGCGCATAATTATTTTTTACTTTTTAATTGTCTTTTCAAGCAGCGTTTTTTCGGGCGTTTTTATTTATATTTTTGCTGGCGTTTTTTAATTGTTATTTCGCTTTGTTATTAGCTTCAACAAAGTTCTGAAGTCCTACACCCCCAGCTTATAAAATTTCTACTATTATAACTATAACTAACAGTTCCATGAGTTTGTAGTTTTATTTAAAATGTCTTTAAATTTTATTATCATCATTATCGTGGCCTGTAGACGTCCCACTGCTGGGCACAAGCCTCACAGATTCAAAGAACTTGTGTCACAGTTTAATTGTTTTTCCACGTCCTTTCCCTTTACTCAAATCCTCATGGATAATTTTAAGTATAATTTGCAATCCCCAAAAGTGCAATCCCGGGTTCGAAGTCACGACTATTTGTTTGAGAGACGGCTTTTATTAATTTTAATTTACAATTTAATGTAGTCACGCTATAGGCTAACTAGGTACCAAAGTACATCTGAAAACAATAATTTTAAACTTTTTTGTAACAATATTATAAGGTAAATATATAGCCCAATAGACGACACCCTGATGCAATCTCTATTGCTAGGTAATTAATGGCATAAAAATAGTGATGCCAACTATTGGGACAGTCACGAGCACTGGTCGTTTAGGTACCTTAAGTATAAGTTGTTCTCACCATGACCTTGAACTAAGATCAACGTACGTGTTTGGTAACACGATACGATACAAAGGATTAAAAACCTCTACGTTAAAATACCAGGTACACATTGTCAACGATACCTCTTCCTAATTGAACAAAATAATGTCGAATTGAGAAAAAAACAAAAATCCTTCGAACTAAAAATTTACAAATTCCAAACTACCCCCTATCACTTTAAAAAAAATAAGCAAAACTCGCGACTTTCATTTGTAAATCCAACAGTTTTCCTTATTTGAACAACTTTTTTATCTGATAATTAAATTCAAGTAATTAAAAAAAATCTGCCAAAATAAAAATTAAAAAGGAAAACCAAAATATCGACTTCCCGTAGCCGGTTATTCCTCAACCATTTTAAGTTTAAAAAATGCTTATAAAAATTAACAACAATATTCCTCCGTAATTTTATTTTGCCAAATGAATATTCAGTTAGCGATGTCATATCGCTACTGCTACTTACTTTTTTATGTTGGTAATAAAACACTTAAATCAGCAGCAAAGCGCGCGCACACACTCACTACTCGAAGGCGTCCAAGAGACTGAGTGAGTGAACGAAGGAAGAGCGTAAGTACGATATGATGCAATGAATGAGCGAACGAACGATACGAAGAACCGAAGGAGCGAAATAAAATGAAACCAACCAATCATGCTAACTACTAGGCTTGGGCAAAAGGCATCGATATACCATCCGGAATATCGATAATATACATTTTCTTAATATTATTCAAGCTCTCGTGGGACATGGTTTGAATTGAAACTAAAAATAAGAACTGTCCGATTAGTTTTAAATCGGACAGTTCTTTACTTAGGTGTAGTCGTGAGTGGACACTTTTTTAGTTTTAATGGTTTACTTGATTAAAATAATATATCTTCAGATCAGAGGTATTCGGCGGTTTTTATTTTGTTTCTTGTTCACAATAAAATTATCCATTAACATCAGATATATTCAGTTTTTTGCTAGATTATTTTCTTTTTTATGTTTGAGTGCAAGACCCAAATATTCGACAAGTTTGAACTGAAATTATATAAAACTGTTAAATTGTCACACCAATTGATCCCCTTTGATCGCAGGTTTTATAATTTATTTTGGATAAATAAACATCACGCCTGTGATTTAGACGGTTTTCACATTCTATGATATGTAATAAAAAAAACGATATTCTTTACCCAACTTTCGCCTCGCCATCTCTAGACAGCGCCAATCGAGTACGAACGAATGAACGACCAAGTATGCAGACACCAGAGGGGCTAACTGCGAAATTCGAAAATCGAAGTTCGTATCATACCGTCCCTCTCACTCCCGTATAAAATAATATCATCGTCAGCGGGACGGTACGATACGAACTTCGATTTTCGAATTTCGTAGTAGCCCTACAGGGTGTACCTGCTGCCTTTTCGGCGAAATATGTTTCGCCAAATTTCACTTAGCAACCAATCTTTCGCCGAAGTTTCATTTGGTAAACCATTCGTTGGCATTTTTATATTGCAAAATTTTACTTCATCACACTTTTATGTGGCAAATAATTATGTAGCAAATGATTGGCTTAGGCGAATAACAAATTGTCAAATAACATTTGGCCAATTTTTATATTGCAAAGTTTTACCACCCGCACCAAAGTTACGCTTCCTGTATGATATTATTATGTCAGATTGCAGCTCCTTTGAAATCCACGCGTAAATTCTGAATATTCTATCCTCACAATACTCGGACCGTCTAGTCTACTACATCATAGTCTCCAGAGTCAAATGAAGGTCATTGTTTTTATTTATGTAATAAATTCCTTTTACATTATATTAAAATTAAAAGGCATTTATCTCGAATCACCGATTTATACATTTAAAAAATAGCCTACTTGTAAAATGAACTTTTCATTTAACTCCATGCGAATGAATTCAAATGTAACACTGAACTAGTGTTAAAAAAATGACCTTCTGCCCCAAACCAAGCGGAAACACGCCCGCCAGCAGGGCTACTACGAAACACTAAACTCGAAGTTCGTGTCGTGCGGTCCCTCTGACACTTATACTATTTAATACGAGAGCGAGAGGGACCGCACGACGCGGACTTCGAGTTTCGAGTTTCGTAGTAGCCCTGCAGCGTCGGCGGTAAAGAATAAATGTTTTTTTTTTATTCCCGAATACATTTGATATCTACGGAGCTCGATGATGTCATGCATTGTGCCACGAGAATCATGATGGCTGCCAGCTGCGCTTAAAAACTTTAACATAGTCACTTTGTGCATAGTCCGAGAGCTAGTAGATATTTTAAAGTAGGTAGGTATTGCAAACTTGTATACTCGTATCCGAAGGAAAATACGGGTTGAGTTTCATTGGTGAAACGAAAATACTATTATACATTATCTCCCTACTTAGTTTGTTTGTCACCTTTTCACGTAGTTTGAGTCCCGGGGAAGGTCATATCATAGGATAGTGTTTATCTCGAAAAATTGCATAGTTCCCGCGGGATAGCAATAAATAAATTCTACGCGGACGGTGTCGCGTTCAACAGCTAGTTCTTTATAACTATAACAATCCTTGTCTGAATATGGTTTCATTATTACAACATAACACAACACAAATGTATTTCTAACGTCTGGTAATTCTGGTAGCGTAGTGAACGGTTGTGTTGCTCCGATGATGAACTCTGGCTGAGTCCGAAACGCGTCATCGTAGATAGTAGGGTGATAGTAGGGTTTGTGTGATGTGTGTGTTCTTAAAGCTTGGCATGAACACACATTTGTTGCATAAACGGAGCTATGTTAAGGTCGCGGGCGAGCAAGTAATTGTTTATGGGAACTATATTTTCTGTCACCTAAGTTTAGATGTGTCACTAATCGACAATACCCTAATTATAATATCTGTTCCTAAGAAATATATTAGTCATCATATTAATCATAACTGTCTCTAAGTATGAGTCCTAAACTTGTATCTTAAATTATAGTTTGATCATCAAAATTCAATCACCAAAATGATAGAGTCGATCAGTTCCTTAATTAAATGCTTTTTACCTATTCTACTATAGGTCTGGTTAGGTACGACGACGAGCGAAGCGAGGAGGAGTGTTAGGTAGAACTGCGAACCTCAGCGCGCGAGCCAAGCGAGCAAAGCGAGCGTGCTGCGGTAGCGGCCGGCGAAGTGCCAGAACCGACCATCTTTTTGCTAATACTTCCGGCATGAAACTTCTTTATTTTTAATTTATTCAAATTACCATCGATCATCATCACCATCATCATCATCATCAGCATTATCGTCATCATCATCATCAATCATCATCATCACTTTCATATTAATACGAAACGTAAGGCCAGCGAAAGGGACAACCGCATGACTGTCACGTAATTTCTCAATTAATATTATTTTATAGTGATAAAAAAACATTTTTTAGATAAGTACTTAAACATTTTTATATTGTTTGGTGATTCAGTTTTGATGACACTTATTATTTTGAAACCCAATAATTATTTGATGATCGATATTATTTTTTCCAAGTTATTTTTAATAAATATTTAGGTAACCGTTTTAAAATTATTTGGTTATTCAATTTAGGTGCTAGGTTTACTATTTTAGGAACAAATATTATTTATTTATTATGTCACCGAAAATGAATTTATTAGGTGACCGATAAAATCACACCCAATGTTTATAGCTCCTGAAGAATTTCTTGTTAATTTCCAAGATGTCTCAAGTACTTAGATACTCACACTAAAATGAAGAATTTCTTGTAAATTCCTACGCTGTCTAAAATACCTACTTACTACGTTTGTGTCAATGTGTATGTGTACTAGCTCTTTGAGTAGCTTGCATATAATTTATTCAAATGACTTCGTGGCTTAAATTCCTGAGCGTATTACTAATGTTATTGTTACCCAAGGACACTTGCTGGAATAATTAAACCTATTAAGTAATTGAAATGATTTAAGCTTAGACGACCATGCCCTAGTGGTTAGAGAACCTGACTACGAAGCTTGAGGTCCCGGGTTCGATTCCCGTGTCGGGGCAGATATTTGTATGAAAAATACGAATGTTTGTTCTCGGGTCTTGGGTGTTTAATTATGTATTTAAGTATGTATCTATCTATATAATTATATTTATCCGTTGCTTAGTACCCATTACACAAGCTTTGCTAAGCTTACTTTGGGACTAGGTCAATTGGGGTGAAGTGTCCCGTGATATTTATTATTATTATTATTAAGCTTGACAGTTTCTAACATTTTGACGCAATACTAAACTGAAATAAATAATAAATATTACGGGACACTTCACCCCAATTGACCTAGTCCCAAAGTAAGCTTAGCAAAGCTTGTGTTATGGGTACTAAACAACGGATAAATATAATTATATAAATAGATATATACTTAAACTAGCTTTTGCCCACAGCTTCGCTCCCGTTAAATTTGGAGTAACATACATTTACTTTCTGCGATCCTTTTTTCGTGTTTTGATTAATTTTCGGAGGATTACATGGAAATACAAATACGGACAGATTTTCTTTTAGACAGATGGTGCAAATTTTGTAATACAAAAATCAACCTACATACGTAATTAATTATGATTTTTACCAGCTTTGAAACCCTGCTTCGCTGATTCAGGGTTGAAATTTTAGAAAACGTTAAAGTACTACGCGTTTCTTTTGCCCGCGACTTCATACACCATATAGGATTATATCCCGAGAAATTGTAAAGTAGTGCACCCTAGTGCACCTCTGCATTACTTTAGGTCCATCTATGCCAAATTTCACACCGTAGCATGCTGAACGGTTGTGTTGCTCTGAAAATGAGCTCTGGTTGAGTTCGAAACGTGTCAGTGTAAAGTGGTGGTGGTGATAGATGGATTTGTGTGATTTGTGTGTTCTTACAGTGTGGAGGTGGAGGAACTGCATGAACACACATTGCATGGGCACAAAAGTAGCTATCATAAAGGTCGCGGGTGGGCAAAGTAATTGTGTCAGCTCGTTGAACGTACATGTAAAATTTCGTATCTATGCTATCAGTCCTTGAGGAGTTCCGTCATCATCAGACGACCCTGGCTGCAGCATCAGGCGGTGTATATAATATAAACGCATTGTCATTGAAATTTAACAATCATGTAAAATCTTTTGCGTGTGCCATTAACTTTTGAGGAGTTCCCTTCTACGGAGACGATCCTCGCCAGGATGAGCAGGATGTCACTGCTAAATAATTGTTACCAGATTTACATCAGTTTGCCAAATCTTCAGTCCCCAGTTTTATTGGATTAGCTTATGCGTTTTCTGCTTCAGTTGGTATATAAAATTCTCTTTATTCGTTTTATCCCGTGGGATATTCGGAAAATCTTTGAAACAGTTTTTACCTATTAGTATTATCTACCTGCATGCCAAATTTGAAGTCTTTAATATTTATAATTACGGAGTTAGGGCCACTTTGAAGCGAAAATATAAATCCCATTTTATTCCCTATCCCATAGGAATTTTGATAAATCCTGAAAATTGTTTGTAGCTGTTAGTATTACCTACTTGCTTGCCAAATTTGAACTCTCTAACAATTATAGTTATGGTAAAAGGGTCAATAATTGAAAGTGAAAATACAAATCCTTTTTATTCACTATCCCGTGGGAATTTCGTAAAATCCTGAAAGTCATTTTTAGCTGTTAGTATTACCTACTTGCATGCCAAATTTGAAGTTTCTAATAATTATAGTTACGGAAATAAGGCCATTTCAAAGTGAAAATATAAATCACATTTTATTTCCTATCCCGTGGGAATTTTGCTATATCATCACAGCCTATAATCCCACAGCTAGGCACAGAATGAGATTTTTTTTTAAATAATAATCAACTTTATATTCATAGATTACGAGGAAAACCCATGTCTACTTTGTATTATATGGTATTAATTAGGATTTATTTGCGATTAAATAAAACACATATTTCTGTACGAACTCCATCTTGAATCTGTATTGTTTATTGCTAGAACTTTACTCTATGGATTATCCTAAAGCCTCTTACACACCTACATATGACACATCCCCCCTATGTATATTTAGTACACTAAATATAAACTAACTTAGATCATATTCATTCAAATATGTTGGCCTCCTTACTACTCTGCCAGACCTGGTGGTTCGACATGTCCTGTTTGCACTTAAAATAATGGGTAAGGAGCGGCGAGAAACAGTCTGATCCTCCAAGTCACCATTATTTCG
This sequence comes from Choristoneura fumiferana, assembly GCF_025370935.1. Lineage (NCBI taxonomy): Eukaryota > Metazoa > Arthropoda > Insecta > Lepidoptera > Tortricidae > Choristoneura > Choristoneura fumiferana. Next base: position 3,349,109 of record NC_133478.1, read on the forward strand.
TACATAAAAGTTATTTTTACTTGGCCTAATGTGTTTTTCATTTCTCCTTATAATATTCCCTCTTTCATTTTTAACCATGAACGATCGAGGACCATTAGCTTTACTTACTATTTTCCCCGGTGACCAAGTCTTTCCTGGCACACTTTGAATAATTACATTCTCTCCTATATTAAATGACTTTTTATTCCTAGCAGTTTTGTTATAATTGGTCCTTGATTTTTCCTAGTTTAACAATTGCTGATTTTTTACATTACTACAAAGTTTAGGTTCTAAGACTTCCATTGCACATGGCAAGTTTGATCTCAACAGCCTGCTCATCAACATCTCAGATGGACTGTACTCTAATTCTGCTACTGGTGTTATTCTGTAATTTAACATGGCCATATCAAAGCTACTTTTGTCCTCAAACATTTTTTTCATTATATTTTTTACAATGCCCACAGCTTTCTCTGATAAACCATTTGACTTTGGATAGTGAGGACTAGACGTGATTAGTTCTATATCATACTTATGAGCAAACTGTCTGAATTCAAAACTGTTAAATGGCATATTATCACTTACTATGTGCCTAGGAATTCCATGAGCACTAAATATTTTCATTAACTTATTAATTATATTACCAGCCGTTTTATTTCTCAGAAACGACACTTCTATCCATTTAGAAAAATAATCTACTAAGACAAGATATTCCTTTCCTGCGTACTGGCAAACATCCATTCCTACTTTACTAAATGGTAGGTAAGTCTGGTAGGTCATGTGAAAGGAGAGGCTGTTTACTATTTGAAGACCTGTACTTTTCACATGACTTACATGACACACAAACTCTTCTATTCTCTGGACATACTCGGCCAATACAACATTTTTCTGGCCTGTTTTTTACTTTTTACAACCCCTGTGTGACCAGCATGAACACTTGACAACATTTCTTTTCTCATAAGTTTTGGTATAAGTACTTTGTTCCCATAATACACTATATTGTCTTTTACAACTAAACAATTTCTTAACTTATAAAGTTTTTTTAACTCTCTGCCATATATATTTCTATCATTTTTTGGCCATTCTGAATTGTACCACAAGATAATTTGTTGTAGATTACCATCTCTTAAAGTATAATTTTGTAACTCTTGTAATTTACTTGCTGAAATCTGTAATTCTTTTTCTAGCCCATACACTGTTTCTGAATCAATACTATGTACCAACTCTTTTAAAGTTGGTTCTACTTTGGCATTTTTTGTGTTAAAATGTCTTGACAAATAGTCTGCAACATACATCTCGATAGATAGATAAATCTCGAAGCTCTGCCTAAACCTATTCCAAGATTCTGCATCACACACACCTTGGCCAACAGGGAGCTGTAACCCTTGGATAACTTTTTGAACCTTTTCTCCCATTTTTAATCAGTTCCACACTAGGATTAATAGTTATTTTTCTTTTTCCACACTAGGATTTTGTTTAAAATAGGTTTTACACCTGACACCATGTATTATATGGTATTAATTAGGATTTATTTGCGATTAAATAAAACACATATTTCTGTACGAACTCCATCTTGAATCTGTATTGTTTATTGCTAGAACTTTACTCTATGGATTATCCTAAAGCCTCTTACACACCTACATATGACACATACTTAAAAAAAAAACAAACTCGGTTGTGTTTCGGCGTGGAGAGTAAGACAGCCGGTGAAATTACTGGCACTTGAGGTATCCCATCTCAGAGGCCTCTAGGTTGGCAACGCATCTGCAATCCGCCTGGTGTTGCAGGTGTCTATGGGCGGTGGTGATCTCTTACCAATAGGAGACCCACTTGCTCGTTTGCCATCCAGTCGAATAATAAAAAAAATACATGTATCTCAAGATTTGACAAATTTATTGTTTACCTACTTATTTTGTACAATAAAGAGTTTATATACATATGTACATACCTACATAGATACATAATTCCCTGTTTGGTGGCGAATTTCATCGCACCGTACACCGCAGCGGGATTAGCAGCAGGGGCGCTACTACGAAATTCGAAAATCGAAGTCCGTGTCGTCATACAGTCCGTGTCGTATGCACACACGCACACACACACATACACACAAATTCATAGTTTGTTCATTTCATTTCATAAAAACTGCTATACCTACCTGCTATAATCTATGGAAGAGCGGAGGTTTCCTACAGGCATTGTTTACTTACCGGGAGGCTTCATCCCCTAAATTGTAAATGTACGTATAGTTTATGAAATAAAGAATTTTGTATTTGTATTTTTGTTGTCCCTCTCACTCTCGTATTAAATAATATTAGAGTCAGCGGTACGGAATTTTTCGAATTTCGTAGTAGACCCCCCGGTATCGTAGATAACTGCTGCAGCGAACGCATTTCAACTCATGTTATTTTCAAGTGCCTGCTAGACACATGAGTAACAATAACAATTATTATTTCACAATGATAGCTAAATACGTCATTCATTAGCTCCGGTTTCTTCCGGTGAATCGTCCACTTGACCATTATCAGCCGGAAGACGACTGTTGAGAGAGAGAGACCGAGGAAGACATTTATATATACCACGCGCCATATAAATCTGCCTAAAAGTTCATTACTTACTCAGTTTTGACGCATTTTTGAGATACATTTTTTATGCGACGTCTTTATGTTACTCCCGGATTGTGTTCGAATCGCTTAACGGTAGGATAGTTCCTATTCAATTATTGGAATTATACCTTTATAGTTTTGTGGTAGTTGTCGGGGCAATGAACTTTTAGGCAAAGTTAGGCGGCGGATATATATATTTGATACACAGTGTAAAATACATTAAGACGGAAAACATTTTGAAAGGAAATCGAATACGTAGTATAAATTGGGACCAAAGGTGGACCCACCCAAGGGTCATGGGGGTCTAGGACAACAACAACACCTACAACGACAACAGTAGATATTATATTTTCTACACTCATTTATTTAAATAAAATAATATATCTCTGTGACAAAATAGGAGAATTGATTCAGTGGCGTAGCGTAGTAGACGCGATGGGGGGTTCCCGCCCCGGGGAAATTCCATACTAAATAGTACTGACTGATTTCACATTTTTGTCGCACCTACGATTCGGACCAAATTGGGGATGTCTATTTTTTTGCAATGTATAGTAAATCGAAAACCATTTCGAGATAAATGCTTTTTAACTCGTTTTCTGTAGTTATTTAATTTTAATATAATATAATGAATTTATTATTTAACAAATTAGCAATGACCTTCATTTGACATTGGTGTAAGTTGCGTGACCGGTCCAAGTCGTACTTTATTCTGTGTGGTTAGAACTCTACGCGTGGATTATACTACGGAGTTTGAGCTCTAATGATAAGGTATTGCAATCGGGGAATCCCCTTCTATAAATGAATGGTACAGTAATGAATGACATCACGTATACTATAGTTTTTAAATTGAATTAATAAGAGGCCAGCAAAATGTTGTTTTGCTCCGGGCGGCTGATGCCGCGCTACTCCACTGAATTGATTTAGTTTATACTTAACTGTAGAGTTTGAAGATGTGACCCCCTCCCCCTGGCTATGAAGCTAGATCCGCCCTTGATTGGTCTCCACTCAGCACAGTGTTGCTGCAGAAGCAGTGGCGTAGCTAAGTAACGAAAGGTCCTTAGGCGGTTAATAAACTAGGGCCTCAACTAAACTAAACTATTTAAAATCGTTTGTTCTGTATTCGTCGTGTTCCGAATTCGACGTACTCCAGATTTGTTGTGTTTGTAAGTCAGAGTCCGAGGGGCCCCCTAATCTTGGGGGCCCCGGGGCACTGCCCCGCGTCTAGCCCTCCGGTAGCTACGACATTGGACATAAGCCTCCCCTTTAGAACGGTACAATAAACGACCACCTGCTATTGGCTGCTCAGCAGCCACCGGCTGAGCGTAATTTTAGCGATGGCTCCGGGCCACCTAGTGGGAGGCTTGCAAACGCTTCTTCCGGTTCCTAGTCGTTATTCGAGAAATCAATTTTTTGTTCCTTTGCAAAAGGACGAATGTACAAAGGCAATGTCGAATAGGAAAACTGTCTAATCACGAAACAGCCACAACTCTAAAACGACGAAACATGACTAATGACCATGACTAAATATGATTAATGAGAAAATTGACCAACTATAAAAAATTATAATGGTAAAATAACAGTCTAACCATTAAACATTACCAGTTATAAATAAATCACATAAAAGAAAACTGTAATAAAATTGTCTAACCATTAAAATAACTCACGAAAAAATTGACCAATTCTTGAAACGATGTAGCGCCTGTCGCTGCCCATTTCTACTTCATCTTACATATTTTCTGAGCTAGCTATGTTGTCGACTTTAGGCTTTTGGCGAATTTCCGTATTCCAGATGCTATCGCCTAAAGAAACTGCTTATTAAAATATAATCTTATCGAAACGGTTAAATCAATCTTAACAAGTAAACAATATGATATCACAGTTACTTTAAAATGGCCGTGATACGTAAGTAGAGATAGGTACATACATGTCATAATGGTGCCACAACAATCTTGCACTTTAATGGCAAAAACAGTTCAAAGCAAAGAGAGACGAATATGTACAAAAAATGCGACTATATTTTGTAAAAAATTGAAAGGAAAAATTGAAACATTTCTTAGGTACTTTAAAGGTTTTTCTACAAAGGTTCACTGCTTCTTTCTGTCATACGAAAAGGGATGAGGAAAGCAAGAGATGGTGAACGCGACCGCGATCGCCTTGGCGTTAGACGATACGTCCTCAGGTGTTTTGCGGATATCCACATCAATGAAAAAATCTGAACGGCTAAGGGATGTTTTTATTAGTTTTATACCGGGTGTGGCCTGTAATACGAGCAAATAATTAAAACATAGATCATATCGTCGCTCGGCAGGCAAAAGTACTAAAGCGACACTTTGGGCTAAAATGAGTTATGCATATCACCAGAATCAGCGAATTTTTCTGCATCAAACTGTCTAGGTTTCAAAGTGATTGGAGCAAAATTTAACTTTTTTTTGGCGCTTTAGTCTTTCAAAAAACGCTTAAATTTGGGAAGCAAATCACTTAATGCAGCATCACTTTCATTATTTTCATTTTAGTACTGTTACCTTTTTGCCATTTTTCGATTTACTGTCGTTCAGTCTTTTGCCATTTATCTAGTTTGCAAATGTTGGACGTTTAGTATTTTGTGCAAAAAAAAAGAAAATACCTTTGTCACTTTAGTAATTATGCCCTCCCCGAGTTGAAGTTTTATACACCTTTAGTCATTTGGTTGTATTGATAAGAATTAATTTATAAGAATTTAGCTATTTGTTCTTAAAAACTAAAACATACGTTTGGCATTTTAGCCATTTTAACATATACAAAAGCATACATTCAAATAGGATTAGCAAAAAACTTCACGAAATATTATAGATTTGGTGAAATTAGTCATTACTCTTGACCTTTATCGTGTATTAAAAAAGTTTTTGTTTGTTTGGTATATAGAAACATCATATTTTCTTAAGATTTATAACTTTATTTATAAATTATAATGATTATTACTCCTTAAAACTTAAAGTTCTTTTTATGTTGCCAAAGGATAAAAGAAAATAGTATGTATGTATGTAAACTCTTAATTGTACAAAACAAAAGAAACACAACACAATTGACCCACTTTGAGATACTTGTACAAAGGCGGACTTATCCCTTTAAGGGATCTCTACCAGGCAACCTCAATAGTAAATCTATTTCAAAATTTTGTAATTATAATTTGATCGCTACGGTTCTGTTTGCATCGAATAAAGATGATGATCGGCCCTAAGTATTTGAAATGTAGAGTAAGAAGTATTAATTTGTTTTTATTAATGTTACATAAATAGCTTAAGTTTAGTCCAGAAGGCCCCCTCGAGTTGTCACTGGCGCAAAGGTAGCCATCAAACTGGCCGCATTACCACGTTGAATGGCGATAGACAATCTTTGCACCAGGGTACGAATCCGCGCGAGCGTAAGCGTGAGACCCCCATTCCGTAATTCGACGTCCCACTTCCCGAATGTAAACAATAGCCTCAAACGCAAGAGGAACAAAATAATAGTTACTCAGTGCCGAATAATTCTCCCGTTTTTTGACCGCAAAATCCACCGCGGATTGCCGCAAATTTTCCTGAACACCGACAAGAACTCAACGCGTGAAATGGTCAGGGTGCGTACCGGTGGCTAGGTATAACAACTTTAGATATATTATTGGTCGATACAACTTTCAGTGGGTATAATGAATTATTGGTATAATCTGGAATACGTAATACTATTATAATAATAATGTGTTATGCCAATAAAGTAGGTTTGGTTAGAATTGCGACCCTATCAAGAAACGAAACTGCCTGAAAACTAGGTTAGGTTAGAATTGCAACTCCAACGATTTCATAAAGAAAACTAAATTATATCTACACATTATACTACTAAATACTTATAGCATAATAATGTGAAATTATGTGTTATTTGTTATACCGATCATCTTAAGCCCCTGATGGCCATTTGCTTCCACCATGGAGCCGCAGATGCATTTATGAGGCACACAAACATCGCAGCAGCAGGAGAGCTACTGCCACCCACAATGAGTCGTTGTCCAGAAGTATTTCCAAATAAGGAGCAAGCAAAGCCCATAACCACGCTCCCGCTTTGATTTTTGATACCGACTTCAGCCTGGCTAAATCCACCCTAGTGGCACACCCACCCACAAGTGCCAGAGCGTCTCTAGCCCCCCACGTCATCCCAAACTCGTTATATCAGCGGAGCCCGAGGCAGCGACGCTATTAGGTGTCGAGCCGTCCACCTCGCCTGGCAAGCCCACATTCTCCACACGCCGCAAACTAAGACCAAACTTGAACATGGGACTTGGTTGAATTTAGTAGTGACGGGCAGGCTTCCTCCAGGTCGCATTCTGTCCTTAAGACTATAGAGTCCAAACGTCCAAAGTATATGAGGCCGGTGTGTGGGGGGCCGTTCGCGTGCTAATATCAGATCACTCGGTAGCACCTCCGGGTCTTGAGACGCTTGTGTTCTTGCGTACGAAGCATCCTCCCGCGTCCCACACGTTAAATTTCCCTCGGGAGCCGGATCGGTCCATTCAAGCCTTGCCGGTAAACTTGGAGGATGTGGTGCGAGCACTAGGGTCATTCCATAATGGGTCAGCCGTGGGCTTAGACGGAATTCGACCAGCTCATTTTCAGCTGGGTTTGGAACACTGAGGGGGTGTGAGGTCACGATCCACAACACGCACTTTCGTCACGGAACCCGGAAATCCAGACTGTGTCGTCTTGAAGTAGGATCTCAAGAACGCGTCCAATACTGGCGAGAGGGATGTTCTGTTAGCGAAGTGGAAAAATACATTCCCACCCTGTACCTTTTTACACCAGGTCTATCCTTCTTACCTTGTCTACGGCGATTCTCAAATTCTTTCGCAGGTGGTGCGCAGCAGGGAGATCAGCTTGGACCGCTTACCTTCAGTCTTGCTATTCACGAAGCACTGTCGTCTCGAAAATCACCTCTTAATATTTGGTATTTAGATGATGGCACCTAAGAGGGGAAACCTAAGGTCGCAAAGCGGAATTGGCTTTCCTTATTCCCCACTGAGAGGTATAGGACTAAAGGCGAATATGGGACAGGTTTACTGCTGCTAACCCGCCTGTTCTCCTTCTTTAACTTCTTTAAGATCTTTCTTCCTGGTCTCAAAGGGCGAGGGCTTTACACGAGACCTTTACCCTCTTGGGTTCTTCTATTTTCCAAGAGGCCATTTCTAGTGCACTAGAGACCCGGAAGCGTCTATTTTGCTCGCCCAGTAACGTTTGAAGAGTATTAATACCCATCTCATCTTGACTGTGTTTCGCAGTTCCAAAAGTAACCTATTTTTTTGAAAACCACTCCAATGGTTGTGTTCGGGTAAAACTTCTTCTTTTGACGTCACGTTGAGAGATACAAAGGAGACTGTATTGAACGTGTCCCTTGCGGATGAGCAATGGGTCCAAGCGTCCTTGGCCATATGTAACGGTGGTCTCGGTTTGCGACGTGCGGCGGATGTGGGCTTGCCAGCGTTCCTCGGATCGGCACATGGAGTTGATGGCCTTATCTCTTAAATTTTTAAATCTCATAAAGGTTACCAATACCATTTCGTATGTGGATCCGCAGATACAATGAGATTGGGATGACGAGGGTGGCTAGAGACGCTCTGGCACGGCCTGTGGGTGTAACCACTGGGCTGGGTTTGGCCAGGCTGAAGTCGGCATCAAAAGTCAAAGCGGGAACGTGGTTAGGCGTTGCCTGTTCCTTATTTGGGAACACTCTTGGACAACGACTCATTGCGGGTGGCAGTAGCTCTCCGCCTGGGCTGCGATTTTTGCGTGCCTCATAAATGCAGCTGCGGCTCCATGGTGGAACCGAATGACCATCAGGGTGTGTTATGACCAGTATAACAACTTTAGATATACTTTCACTAGATATAAAAGATATTTGGCATAAATACTAGTAATTCATTATACCCACTGAACGTTATATCGAACATAGGTTATATCACATACATTATACCATCGATCAGGCCTGCGCGTCTGTTCCAGACGAATTTTGGCGTGTTGCCTGTGCACAACGTCTTTGGTGGCTGACTAGACCGATGCGAGAGCGACATGTCCGTCCACATCTTTGACAAGCGAAGTCTGCGGATGTTGGTGCAGAACGGCCTTGGTGTCGTTTCTGTCTCTTGTCAACAAATGCATTGAGCCAGGCAAGCCTTCATCGCAATACTTGCGGCCCTCCAACACACGTCTGTGCCAATCACTGCATTTTTCCGCCAGCTTTTCTCAGTCTAGGTGGTCAATTTTGAAGACGGCCATGTCTCACTTAACGCAGTCCTTATAAATCTCAGCAAAGGTCTCACGACGTTTCATTTGGCATTATACCATATTACTGTTAGGGGCTATTTCACCATCCATTGATTAGCGTTAAACGAAGGTTAAATGTGATGCCGTCTCCGTCTATTCGAACAAAACAAATAGAGACGGCATCACACCTAACCACCAGTCAACACTAATCAATGGATGGTGAAACAGCCCCTTAGTATATTAATAGTTTGGTATATTACAAGTCCATGATACCGGATAGTTAGATCATGAGAAAATAACAAATGTTGTTGTACCAATAGTGCATTATATTTCTTAATCGTTATATAGACCAATATTATATCTAAAGTTGCTATAGCAACCATGACGCATCAGTTTGTTACTCAGGTTTCTTACTTATTAGGTACTAATAAGTACTATAATGTTGAATGAATGATTTATTTGTATAACATAGAAAAAATTGTTCTGAATTTTTTGTTGAAATGCTAATTAAAGTTATTACCTACAGAATAAATTAAGGTATTTTACGTATTATTTCATCCTTCAACCTAAGCGTATGCTTTGTATATACACCAAACATACTAGGACATGATAATAATAAAATACCTCAAAAAATAATAGTGAAAAAAAAACCTTTTGTGCATTTAGTTATAAATCAGATGGTGCCTTTGTGATTAATTACCTTATAATATTATCAAAAGTCTAGTGTTAGTACCAGTTAAAGTTAAGTTATTGAAATTTTAGCATAGATGATTAATATTTATAATAATTAATTAATATTATTTATATAATTTCTGTTCAGTAGGTACTTTGGAATATTTTTTTCCTTGCGATTTGGTAAATCAGCATTACGAACAGTTTGATAAGAAAAAAAAATGTGTGTTGTTAGTAAAACATACTAAATTTATTGAGAAGTAAAATCACATTAGTTAATTTGAAATATGACGTTTGAGGTAAATTTTTACGTTTAGTCTTTTTGCCTGATTGCATTTGCTCGATGACTAGGGGACAATTTACTAAAGCGACACTTATCTCCTAAACCAGTGGGTTTTGCGTTGAATTATTAAAACCTTATTATAGTCTATTAAATTATGTGTCATATATTCCTGGAAATTTCAAAATTGGTTGTCTGGTTAAAAAGTTATGATTTTTTTTCGTAAAAAAAAAACTTTAAATCGCTCTCCTGTAAAGTTGACAAAGTGTCGCTTTAGTACTTTTGCCTGCCGAGCGACGATATATACTCGTCAAACTTAACAACATTAGTTAAGCGACTTAAAAATAATGAAATCTTTAGATTTTCTTTTTTTTTCATGCAAATAAATACTGCAATCAATGTACGCCATCCTAGAACACACTGACATCACCTGTCATGCGACAAACATCAACCATTTTGCTTTACATTACTTCTTCGAATAAACTGTAGTGTAATAAAAATTAAAAAAAACTAATTATTTTTAAAAGTCGCTGAACTAATGTTGTTCGTTTTGACGAGTATTTTCTATGTTTTAATTATTTCAATCAATCAATCAATCATTTATTTGCGATAAAAACATACTTAAATGCATGCAAATACAGTTTTAGATGAGGATGATTTGCTCATATTACAGGCCACACCCAGTATACGAGGTCTGTTGGCTACGCATGCTAGTTTAAATATTTCAATGTTCTCGGCTGCTTTAGAAATGATGCCCGCGGGCCGCGCGAGTGTGGTTGGTCCATTAGGTATATTTGATAAGATATTTTATTTATAGTTGTGAGTAAATGTGTGATTAATTAATTAGGTACTTTAGCGGTTTCTATTTGCAGAAATATGTCTAAAAGGCTTATGTAACCGTTAATTAAAATTTAATTTAATTACCTACTCTTTATCCTCCTCCTCACTGAAAATCAGCGCCACGGCTTGCCGTGGCATTATGCTGAGTGGGGACCTATTTAGCGTCATGTATGTCTTTATCTGTTCTCAGTTTGTTTTATGGCGTTAAATAAATGTATTTTCTTTCTTTCTTTCTTATTTCTTTCTTTATCGTATCGTTCCTAATTAAATTTGTTACCTAATAAATACGAAAGGAAATAGAGAAAAAACTGGACCACCTCCTGTTACGTGTAAAATTGATAGCACAGGATGTAAATAAAATATGTACCCAAACTAATAGCCTGTTGCCCGCGACTTCGTCCGCGTTGAATTCGTTTATCGCTATCCCGCGGTAATTATGCAATTTTCCAGGATAAAACTATCCTATGTCCTTCCTCGGGACTCAAAGTATCTGTATACCGAATTATATTTAAATCGGTTCAGCGGTTTAGACTTGATGAAGTAACAAACTAACAAACAAACAAACAGACTTGCAAACTTTCGCATTTATAATATTAGTGGGATTATACATATTTAATGAGAATTAGAATGCATAAAAGGCGGTTCAGTAATAATATATTTTTTGAGATTCCTACCTTAGTATGTTCCTGCTACTACATGATATGCGTCCAATACAAGTCGTCCCGCCATCTCTTCGGTCTGCCTCTGCAGGGCTACTACGAAATTCAAAAATCGAAGTTCGTGTCGTTCGGTCCCTCTGACACTTATACTATTTAATACGAGAGCCAGAGAGACGGTACGATACGACCTTTGATTTTCGAACATTGGAGGCTCTCTGTTTCGATAGCCATCCCAATGGAACCCAATGGGTAGTAACTTGGGTCCATCGCTGTGGGTGCATGTAATTTTTTTTTATTCAACTGGTTGGCAAACGAGCAAGTGGTCTCCTGATGGTAAGAGATCACCACCGCCCATAAACATCTGCAACACCAGGGGTATTGCAGACGCGTTGCCAACCTAGAGGCCTAAGACGGGATACCTCAAGTGCCAGTAATTTCACCGGCTGTGGCATGTGGCAGACATGAACAGCCCCGTCCCACTTAAGCTTAACTCCCACATCTATAAAGAGCGTTTTGGAGCGCAGTTCGGTGGATTTGTTCTTGATTCGGCATATTCCTAATTGGTAATATTCCTAATTCGACACCTTCCTAACTGGTCATATTCCTGACTCGTCATATTCTTGACTCGTCATATTCCTTTCTCGTCATATCATTTAAATTTGCCTGCACTAGATCAGATCAAAGTTTTTATGCGACAAAATCTAAGTCGATTAGGTTAAGGTTTTTTTTTATGACCACGCAGAACCGATTCGGGGCACTTATTAAATCGGAAAATAACCTTAACCTAACCGACTGTAAGCACGTGTTCGTAATTTCATTTCACCGTACAATGACGAGTTAAGAATATGACGAATCAGGAATATGACGAGTTAGGAATACGACCAGTTAGGAAAGTGTCGAATCAGGAACATGGCCAATTAGGAATATGACGAATCAGGAACGAATCGTTCGGTGTTTCTGATGCGATCAGTTCTACGACTGAAAAAAAATAGAGTAGCAATCGTGTACATATGAAGTTCCCAAATCGCACTGGGCTCGTGTAGGCAAAGCTGAAGCTCAAGCCCTGACTATACTACATGCGCAAGATTCGAACTTCGTAACGCTAATAATATTTAATACGAGAGTGAGAGGGATGGCACGAGACAAACTTCGATTTTCGAATTTCGTGGTAACCCCCTGTCTTTACCCAGCTGTGGGACCTATATAGGTTGAAAAAGGAAGAAAACATAAGTTTAATTTATTAAGCTCTTGTGAGACACATTTGTTAAAAATACTATCACTATTTTAAGTCGGGGGTCGGGGAGCGCCAGCGTCGTGAACGCGCTCATCTATGAAAAAGAACTTCCGAAAAGATCGAAACTAGTCGGACAATTCCTGGATTATAATCTTGAGTTGAACCGTGTAACTTATTAAGTTTAATAAACTTTGCCTTCCTGACCCATTGACTCAAATAACTTCAATCTACTGTCTGGTTTTGTACCTACCTAACTAAACAGGAAATACATTTTTCCTACGGAATTTCCAGCAGATGAAGCTACCATTAGAGTCAAGTTAGCTTAAATGTTGTCGTTATTTCCTTGTGTACATTTAATAATGTTGATAATTTCAGACGGATATTTGTTACGAATACTTGACTAAGGTACCTATAATACGATACAAATATGCTTTATTGAGCACAAATCACAATATGTTAATGTAGTTACAAAGAAAAAATGCAGGATTGATAATAGGCGGTCTTATCGCTTATGAGCGATGTCTTCCGGACAGCCAGTTAGATTAGATATATAACCAACAAGAAGTTGGAAAACCCCCGACTTTGTCACTTCAAAGTTCAATATCTCAAAAACGGCTAAACCGATTTTGACAAAACATATCTAAGAACCATCGCTAGAAAACGTACTTTCAAATAAAAAAACTGCATTCAAATCGGTTCACCCGTTTAACATCTACGGTGCCATAAACAGACAAACAGACACACATAGCGGTCAAACTTATAACACCCCTCTTTTTGCGTTGGGGGTTAAAAAACGAATACAAATACCTTGTACTATTCTGTGCAAATACGTAAAAGTACGTGGCGGAAACAAAAATACCTCGCTTCGCTTTATAATATTAGTAAGTAAGAAGATCTATAAATCTGTTTGTTTGTTTGTTATTTAGATGAAATATGGTATACAGATGATGAGATAGTTTATCCCGGAAAATTTCGTAGTTCCCGCGGGGTATACTGAGAAACGAATTCTACGCGGACAAAGTCGCGGGCAACAGGCTAGTTAGCTATAAATGAAACACTAGATATTTTAACGTATTTATTTAATACTCAATGAATTAACAAAGCATTGTACAACGTTCACAAACATCAAAAATTCTATAAAATTAACTCCACGTTTTACTTGTAAATAATTATACAACATTTAAAGCGTTAATAATTGATCGATAGTGGCACATTTATGTAAAGGTGTACTCACACTGGAGGGGCAAAATGATTTAACAAATGGATGGCACAATATGCTCAATGTAAAACCTTTAAAACTGCAAGAAAATTGTGCAAGTTGCATTACATTACGAGGCCGTAAAGCCAACGAGTTTGAAGTGGTCAATCCGCCGCCGCAAAGTAATGCAAGTTGGACGACTTTTCTTGTAGGTCTAAACTGGGCTTAAAGTTACACTATCACTGAAGGGGCAAAACGATCTATTACATGGGGCAAGTTGAGATACGATATTAGTACCAGGTAAGGATGACATAATTACGCTCAATGTAAAGTTATATTTATGTGTATGATTTATTTGAGCTTAACTCTTCAATGTGATATAGGCATAATTACTTATGCAATAATTGGGCGACTGAACTTCGCACACTTGATTTGCACCTCCGAAAATCCCAACATAGCAAATTTCATCTAAATCGTTGGAGCCGTTTTGTGATCCCGAAAAAAATATGTACGAAAATTGCGCCATAAGGTTGTTACATAAATATAAATGACATAGTACAATTTTACACCAATTGACTAAGTTCTATATTAAGTAAAGCTTGTACTATAGGTAGTGAACAATGAACAAATATATTTATACGTATACCAGCTAAATATATAACTCCTTTACCCGAGTATGATCGACATTTGTATTCATCATACTGTGCGTGCCCCTAAAACCCTAATCCCCTAATTGTTATAGTCAGCATAGTCAAGATCACTAACCATACAATCCGGTTGTCAAAGTTACCTAGATAAAGATATAGATTGCAAAATAGTTATGAAAAACAAATGATCAAAAAACAAGAATTTGTGTGAATACGCCTTTAACTTTGATAGTAAAACACACATACAAAACACCTCTATACCTATGTATATGTATAATTTTTAAGAATATTTTCATAAGTGGGAATGTATTCTATTTAAAGGTAAAGTACATCAATACAAAGGTTTTATAGTGTAATATATAAGAAAACCTTCTGTGCGTCTTCAGCAGGTGTGATATGTTTAGACACATATTATTTTTAGGGTCCCTTCCCTATCATATGTGGAACCCTAAAAATATGCAAGGGCTCTCATATATTTATTTCGAAGAAAATAGACTGAACTGAGCACTGCAGTGTGAGTTAAGTAAGTAGAACATTTTTGACAGCTAAATAAAAAAAAGTGCATACTGTGATAACTTACTACAAACATAATGACACACGACGTTAAACATCAATTTGTAGTAAGTACCTTCAATAGCATTGTCAATAACCATTCACTAGGTTATACTAAGAGATTTTTATACACTCACAATGAGGGCTATCGCGTATGAATTCGCCGCTAGAGGCGCTAGTGTAGCGTGAGGTCTCCGAAATGTCAAATCTCATAGTTTTTGGGTGAGCTACGCGGGTTTATTTATAATTAGAATAATTTTGTGAATATTTTGCAATATCTGAAATTAATTATGGCAAATATGCGTTCCGGGGCAACGAATGTCTGTGTTTTGAGACAGTTTTGTCTTTCAGAAACCTTTGTCCTCCCTTTTTTCCGAACAAAACGGGGACTATGCAACACTGTGGCATGCTCGATATTTTTATGATACGGTTTTAAGGTGTATTAAATATGATTTTAATCTAAACTTTGTTTTCACGCCCGTAATAACAGACTTTGAAAGCCATACATAAAAACCTCACGCGACAGTGCGCCATCTAGTGAGACAAAAAACGATAGCCCTCATTAACTTTTGTGTCTTTTCTGTCAACATCTCAAATGCTCAGGGTTTACAGTTATTTTTTTGTCTTTTTTATACGCATATACAGTACTAGGAAAACGTTTTAGTCCATTCAGTGTAATAATTTTGATGACTTCACGTCGTTAACTGCATGAAAAGACAATTTTTTGTTTCATATTGTACGTATGAACCATTTACATAATTATTTAAACTTACGAGTACATATCAAGAAAGTCAAAACGGTCTATTTTCTTCTTAGAATTGAATAGAACATTAATCTAAGCTAATTAAAGCGAAGGACGTATTATTGTCGATTTTATTTATAACCATATATTTACTCATTCACAATTGTTTTTGGTACCTAGTTGTAGTCGAAATTAAAGCTATACTTGAAGGATTTAGGTAATTAAATAAATGTAAACAAAGTTCAGCTGCCAGATTTGGCACATTCAAGGATTAAAATTTTACTTAAATCTATCATTGTAATACAAACTAGACCAATGTGTTTTAATACAGAAATATACCTAAATGTTTAGATAGTTTAATGGAGGAATTTCAATATTCAAGACACTTACTGACGTTGTTTTGTTTTAATTTAGTTAATTACCTAAGCCTTATAAGTATAGTATCCGTAACTTAGAACGGTGAAGCACATAGACCAAATACTGATACCCACTGGTATAGGTACATATACAGCTCAAAGACCATAATTGTCTAACGTTCTCGGAATCACGATTACCAATTCTTTCTGTCACACGGTGTAGGACGATGATAGAAAGAGAGTGAAAGCGATCAAAAGCGCCAGAGCATTAGACAATACGGCCACAGGTAGGCCCAGGGTAGGCCGCGTACGCATCCCACCAGCAGTAGGGTAGGCACTAGCGAGGCCTACCCTCACTTTATACTATTACAGTGGGTACTTGTGAAAAACTTAGGGGCAATTCGGGCTCAGAGTTCAATTGAATCAACGCAAATACCCCTATAGTGCTGGCAACATTGTTATAGTGTTGCATGATCTTCATAAACTTGCCAGGCTTAGGGTCTCGAATGCTATGTCACTTCAGAATCAAATTATCCAACCAAGGCAGGGTTTCTTCTTAACGCTCTTTTTACAGTTTTAAACATACAATAGGCCATTGAAGTCTGATTGTGAGCTAAAATTAAGAAATACACATGTTCAATAATTTATTCAATCAAACGTTACTTTGCGGAGATCCAAGCCGAAATTGCCCCATCGCTAAAATATATTGTTGTTACTAAAACTAAATTGATATAATTGTCCGATGACTTTTAAGTACAGTCAACGTCATAAATAAGTGATCACTTTTGTACCTTGTCATATTGTAGCTATACGAAATTATGTGCCGACTGAGAGCGACAAGGTACAACAGTGATAACATAGGTATTTATGACGTTGACTGTACAATGTAAGTTATCGGGACGACTTAAATAAACTTAATGTCAAAATGAGTGTATTCATTAGGCAAACGCGTGTGTCAATTAAGATAAATTTTCCGTATTATGGGTCGTTGGCCTATGGACAGTCATTTATGGTCGTATGTATGTATCTTAACATAGATAATTTTCAAAGAAATACCACAAAATCAATTTTTTAATCACTATATCGATTACAAAAATAAATGACTTAACATATAGTTTGTACTGCAAATACCTACTATCACTGACAAAAAAATAACCAAGTGGATTTGTATTCGCGCACCGAGGTTTCCGTCCAAATTTATTGGTATCCATGAATAGTGTTAGCGTAGCCCCCCTCTTAAGCGAAATGTACGTAGTGTGGGGTCATTTTAGATGGTTACTGACTGACAAACAGACAGACATAAAAAAATGATAATCAGGCTTTTCTTATAAGAGCTTTTTTAATATCATATTACAAGTTTCAAGCACAACCCGAAGTATAATACCTATAGGATTTTCGGTTGCGGCGAATTTGAAAGGAAAAACCTTTTTTAGTGACTCTTTCTTTTGATTGCGGTGACTTGGAAGTTTGATTTGTTTTACTGTTTCAAGGATTAGCAAACTTGAGTTCGTATTTGATAATATCTATGAGTTCCTGAGAAAAAGGGTCTTTAATGACGGCCAGACAGACAGACGGATAACAAAGTTTTACGAATAACAAGGTTCCGTTTTTACCTTTTGAGTTACGGAAAACTAAAAAAAAAAAGAATTGTTAAAATGTAAATGTGATCGATATGCCAACTTTTGGTCTTTCTATAGCAGAAAATCATCTTATATCTACGAGTAAATAATGGAAGACGAATACTTATAACTAAAAATAACTTCGTTATATTACAAATGCGTTACAATAGAGTAAATTCAACACATTTATTGTATTAGTTTCGATTGTCAAACTGATATGGTTTAGCATTGTTTCACAACCACTCACTATAGTAAATTATAATTTAATTGTAACTTTTAGTTTTTCTAGTGGTGGCTCCTGGTTTATTTTGTTAGAACGACTTTAGTCACATCAAATTAAAAACAACATTATTTTATGACGTCTTGTCCTGTTTTTTGATACACTTAGTTAAAAAAAACATAGTTTTTGCCTGAAGTCTTAGTATTTTTTTTTAAATGTTGTGTGGTTTTTCATGTCTGTATTATATCATATGTATTAATATCTTAGTGATCTCGAAATTAAATCCATACTAGTTGTGCTATACGTAAACAAACTTACAATATTAGACCAGGAGCCATCGCTTAAAAATACCAATACCTATTAAACATCTTAGAGTATATTTTTAAGTTGATACCCTCATTAAAACTGGACAATCACGAACCATTCTAAATCTATCTCTCTTAGCAGTATCTACATACATTTCAACACCACCTAATAGTTAAATAATATCAGTTAATTAATAAGTAATAACATCTATAATACTTTATATATTTCATACAAACACCGATGTATACGATTCAACTAATTACAAAACTACATACAATATCTATTTCAAGTATTTATATGTTTAAATATTCAGAAAAAATATGAATGTACCGCTTCGTAGTATTATTTAAGAATTAAATGGACATAGGTAGGTAGTATTAGATAAGAATATAATTTTTAGGCAACTATTTAAAAGTTTTAAAAATTTTATAAACGTGCAGGTAAAATATGTGATAAAAATAGTAATCTAACTATTAAATCAATAAAAGTTGAATTTAATAGATTAATTTTTCGTAACAAATATAAATAGATATGAAGGACACAGAAAGTGTGAATATGTAAATAAAAAATATACGCTACTGTTACTTTTATCATGTTTTATAAAATCATAATATAAAACTACCCTCAGTGATATTATAATTTTATACTTTCGTGGTCACATTTTATTTACCTCCTAGTTTTAACAAAAGATCCTGGTCCATGGTCGTGCCATCTTCTTTCCTCCCGCCGCAACTGTATTTGTGTAAGTGAGGTGGGTGATTACAGCATTCCGTCCTCATGAATTGAAATCAAATAGCTTCGAATCACGACGATATAGTAGAAATTTTCAGCTGAAACAGATTTTTATAATAGGTTAATTATACGATACTATATTTTTTTTTCATCAATGAGAACGAGGACGGTCCTAAAATGTATAGTGTAGCTAGTGAGTGAAAACTTTTGATCGAGAGCCGGGTCATCAGAGGCATTAAGCTAGGTAATCAAAGGCCATGGGGCAAAAAAAAAACAATTTAAAATCGTTTGTTCCGTATTCGTCGTGTTCCGAATTCGACGTACTCCCGATTTGTCAGTTATAGTTTGTGGGTCAGAGTCTGAGGGGCTCCCTGAGCTTGGGGGACTGCCCCGTCTAGCCCTCTGGTAGCTACGCCACTGCGGGTCATACACACTCAGAGACATGCCTAAACGTAAACACATGCACGAACGAACACCAACATCGGAAGGATTATTATGCACAATAGACATGTCTTTGACCACAACTATCCTTGATGGTAAGCAAGCAATACCTACACATGGTTCTCCCCTGGACCAGTTTGTGAGACCGTGGGAGGCGCGCTTATAGAAGAATTTTCGGTATTTGAGGGGGTGAAGCAGACGACGCGGTGGAGGCGAATGCGGGGCGCCTCGCGCGTCTGTCACGCAGCCCGCAAAGAGTATAATCACTACGTTTTGCAGCCCGTTGACGGCCTTATTCTGTTTGTATCCGTATTCTGGTTAATGTGAATTCCGGATTTTTCCTTAAAATTATAATTACACATTTTTTTGGTTTAATAAAGAAAATCTTCGTTTAATGAATAGTCTTGGTAATAAACAAATTATTTATGCCTCTTCATGTCCACAGTTTGATTTGTAACGTAGGTAATGGATAGACATTTAGACTGAATAGGTCGATAGATAGAAATGATGAAAAGGATATAAAGGTAAATCAATACAAATAAAAAAACATTTCAATTTGAATCTGAAAATCTAGATTACAAGCTAGGCAAATCTATACATATAATAATAAAACAGTAAAGGAAAATTTGTCTGTTCACTTTTACGAAATGAAATGAAATCATTTATTCAGTAAATAGGCCGCAATGGGCACTTTTACACGTAATTTTTTAAACTACCAGTGCTTTCGGAAAGACCATCATTATTCATTGCCAAGAAGAATGCGCCGCAAGAAACTTGGCAGAAAGTCGTTTTTTCAAAATAAAATAATTGCAAATAAAATAGGTACTAAAAAACACAGTACAGTATACAATTAAAGAAAAAATTACAAAAAAATTATTATTATAATACAGGGATGTATGGGGTCCCTTAGTTACAAAACTAAACACTAACTATATCTAAACTATATCTACGTTCAGTAGAAGTGTAGAATGCTTCCACCGTCATAAATAAAATAAAAATCTGAAATATACATTTCAGGTCAAGCAACCATTAAGCTTTTGGATTCCGAAGGCAAGCTCACGTCTGCCACCCCCAAAGTTAGCTCACACACACTAATGTCATGCTCTGAAAGCAGAGCGGTACCGAGGACATGGTAATGCTTCCGTTCCCATAAGCTCTATGGGCCAAGGGGATGTATAAAGTCCCTGAGTTAATCATAATAACTCAGAAACTACTAAACAGAAATCAACGAAATTTTGTGTAGTGATAGCTTATTGGTGTTGTTGTCCAGGCTTCTCAGCAGGAATACAAAGTTAAGGATCTATAAAACTGTCGTAAGACCTGTCCTTATGTATGGCTGTGAGGCCTGGACACTAACTCACAAAGAGGAACATCAACTCCTTGTAGCGGAAAGGAAGGTCTTGCGTAAGATCCTGGGACCTGTCAAGAGAGACGACGGCACGTGGAGGATCCGTAAAAAGAGAGAGATCCAGGAGCTGGTGGCTGAACCCAACATCATCGGCGTAACAAAATCACACAGACTTCGCTGGTTCGGCCACCTACTACGAATAGGAGAGGATCGGGCTGCCGAAAGAGCGTACGCTGGGAGTATTGTGTCCTGGCGGATCATCGACGTCTCCACGACCACGACTGGCAAGAGGCTGTGCACGATCGGGACAGATGGCATGCTCTTGTTTCGGAGGCCAAGACCCTCTTTGGGTCCCTGAGCCAAATTAGTTAGTTAGATAGCTTATTAGTCTGGTCAACATTTAGGATACTTCATGTTACAGAAAATAAATATTTTTGGATATAATAAAAAATTGCTCTAAATCGGATTCCGCGCGGACGCAGTCGACGGCAACAATGAATTTTAAATAAATTTATAGCTCTTCCAAAATTGTCTGGAGCATGAAGCGATGCTTTTCTTATTTTCGTGACTTGAGAAGTATGGATATGTAGGAGAAAGTTATTTATCTTCAGTCAGAGGAGATTCCAAAGTTGATTGTCTGGAGCATGAAGCGATGTTTTCCCTATTTTTGTCGCTTGAAAAGTATAGATATGTAAAAGAAAGTTCCTTTTCTTCAGTCAGAGAAGGTTCTACAGTTATTTTTGATGAATATTCTTTTTCCCTTAGTGGCATTCCCCGAGCTCGACGGGAATCAACAATTTCGGGTAGTAACCAGTCCATATAAAATTAAATTAGTTTGTCTTTCATTTTTTTCCCCAAAATGTATCATCTATAAGTATGATTACTGTTTTGAGGTGATGATTTTCACCACTCCACACAGCAAATATACACTGTGCTCGACACGTGACATGGAGACCTTGGATCTGGTCATACCAGTTACTATTTTTGTTAATTTCGGTAGTTTTAGTTTCCTTTTCATAATCCTACATCTGAATTTCGTTTTCTTTGATACATTTTTCAAGTCCATTTCTAAAGGCTACACTTCAACGGGCACTTTATTTCACTTTTACTTAAAGATGATACATTTTGGGAGAAAAAATTAAAGACAAACTAATTACAAAATTGAAAATACAAACTGAAATATAGATGCATAGAAAAACCAGAAAAATAAGACCAGCACTGGAAATCGAACCCAGGTCCTTGGTATTCCGTACCGCGTGCTATACCGCTACACCACTGCTGGTCCACCAGCAGTGACCAGCAGTGGTGGTTGACCGGCAGTGGTGTAGCGGTATAGCACGCGGTACGGAATACCGAGGACCTGGGTTCGATTCCCAGTGCTGGTCTTATTTTTCTGGTTTTTCTGTGCATCTATATTTCAGTTTGTATTTTCAATTTAGGTTTTACGGGATGACCGTAAGAGAAAAAAAAATTGGAATGGAAATAAAAAATATAAAAAGATTCCAAAAACCAATCTTGATTTACGTGAAGGTAAATTACAAATCGAAGTTCCTATAATAAACAAGTCGCTGATAAGGTAGGCGGTAGGCGTCGTAATGTACGGTCTGGTACACACGGACCGCATTCAATTGCAATCCGGCTGTAAAATGGCAGAACTACATCAGAACTGCGTAAGAACTGCACTCCGACTGCCTAAAATGGCAGTTGGAATGCAGTCCTCTGACAGTCGGGTCGTGCTGGTGCAGTTGTACTAACTGCGCATAACTGCATCCAAACTCCCATTTTGCAGCCGGATTGCAGTTGGAGTACATGTTTTTGTCAATAATTTACTAGTGCAACCAAGTGCAACCATCTTATTTTATTAAAATAATTTATGTTAAATAACTTGGCTGAATGCAAGATATTACCTTTGCCTGCAAAAAAATGAGAAAATCTAAACTGTTGCATCTACTATCAGAAATGTCAGTGAAACTGTCAAAGGGATCAAGCAGGGCTACTACGAAACTCGAAACTAGAAGTTCGTGTCGTGCGGTCCCTCTGACACTTATACTATTTAATACGAGAGCGAGAGGGACGGTACGATACGAACTTCGAGTTTCGTAGTAGCCGCAAGGTTCGCCGCATGTTCGCCGTGAGTAGTATAGGTTATACAACGTGCCTACCATTTGTATGGCAGTCGCGGTAGAATCTGGACGAAGCTGTCCGCGTCCGTGAGCAGCCGAGGCCCGCGCCAACCAGCTTGCGGTCGTAGTACGAATGTGAAATCCGCTCAGCAGGGCTGCTACGAAACTCGAAGATCGTGGGTTGCGGTCCCTCTGACACTTATACTATTTAATACGAGAGCGAAAGGGACGATACGATACGAACTTCGAGTTTCGAGTTTCATAGTAGCCGCAAGGTTCGCCACATGATCGCCGTGAGTAGTATAGGTTATACAACGTGCCTACAATTTGTATGGCAGTCGCGGTAGAATATGGACGAAGCCGTCCGCTTCCATGAGCAGCCAAGGCCCGCGCCAACCAGCTTGCGGTCGTAGTACGAATGTGAAATCCGCTCAGCAGGGCTACTACGAAACTCGAAGTTCGTGGGTTGCGGTCCCTCTGACACTTATACTATTTAGTACGAGAGCGAGAGGGGCCGCACGACACGAACTTCGAGTTTGGAGTTTCGTAGTAGCCCTGCTGACTCGGCCCGACTCCGGCCGGTCGATTAGTGTGTGGTAGGTACTTACCGTTTAGGTACTCTAATGCTTCTCATATGTGCTCTGAGTTCACTTATGCGTTTCCTCTTTCGCTAACTTTTTTAATACTGCGATTACCCATATTATTTGCTCTCAAAAGTAGTACGAGCGCGTTAGAAAAATGTGCACAGGTCCGTCGTCGACTACGTACACGCGTGTACTGGCGACTGGGAAATACTTGGCCGCCGCCGCGCGCTAGAACCCTTTTATTTTGCCAAAGACGAAATAAATTGGTATGATTGATGTACTCAACCTATTGAAAATCTATGAAGCATAAATCTAAATCTACTAAAAACTATTTAATAAAGCAAATTTTGTGTTGATATTCATAATAGTTTGCATAATATTTGGTTTAACGTGTAAATGAAGGCTCTTTTTCAAAAAAATAATCTATCGAGGTTTTTGTCAGCAATCGTGTTTTTGATGAAGTCAAAAACTAGCTAATAGACTGAAAATATACATATAAAAAAATTGCAGTTGTAAGTATTGTGTAAGTATATTTTAAATATTTTCTAAAATTGTAGTTTTCACTACGTACAGCGCCTTAATACTACTTCCTTCCAAGTAGGCCACATTGCAGCAATACTCGTAGCTCCAGCTTTCCTTATGCAACTATACTTGGTTTGGAATGTAAACAAAACAACGTCAATTGGAATTCCCCCATTAAACTATCTAAACATTTACATTTTTGTATTGAAATAGACTAGTCTAGTATACAGACAGTAGTAGTAGTAGTATTGTATTGTATACAATACAATACAATAACTCTTTATTGCACACCAAAACATAGCAAGCAGTACAGAAAATACAGGTATATTATATACACAGAGACTTTCCAATGATAGATAAGTAAAATGTCTAAAATGCTTGAAAATCAGGCAGCTGATGTTTGTTTACATTTAGTTAACACCTATCCAAACCAAGTATATTTGCGCTTTTGTTTCCATAGATTGATCGATGTTCAAAGTGTACCGCGTTGAAGGGGTGACTACACTTTTAAGTCAAAAATTTCAATAATAAATCTTTACAGGGCGTTTAGTCAAACTAACCTAATATCCTCCTGTCTTCTGAAATAAGTATTTTGGAAGAATCGAAAAACACCCTGTTTAAGGTCTCTACATATTACACCGTATTAATACCACGACCGTAATAGCTAGTCAGGCAAAAATGTATTTTCACTTCTCATGCTCATACAGTTGGTGTTTAGGCTAGGTTTAAGCGACATAAAATTATTTTTTATGCATAAAGTAAAATCTTCGTCTAAGACCAAGGCAATTAGGTGTACTTAAACAGCCACAAACAAAGAAGTTTCTACATATATACAATACAATTACACACATTAATTATACAATTGTTCCCACTGTTGCTATTTCATTTCCTCGCCATTGAAGTGAAAAGCAGTGTAAAACTCGAGCATTAAACCCATTTTCCCCTCGACGTGTCTATCCATGCGGTTATATGAACGACGTGGCTATATGAACGCCTCGGGTAAAATGGCTCGTTTTATGCTCTTGTTATTCAATCTACTATTTTTGTATCGAAAAGTATGAACCAAGACCAACCGTCGCCGTCGCGTCGCGTGTCTAGTATGCGTTTGACATTTCGTTTGACACTCCGTCTGACACTTTCCTGTTACGGTCATGGCATAATACGGTGGAATGTGTAGAGATCTTTAGATCCAACCCTGGAATTCACCCTTCAATATAAAACTAAAGGTTTCATCCTCACCTAAGAAGAGGATCTGTGCAATCACGTGACCTGCGTCCATGTGGAACAGGCTCTTGAGGAACCCGATGATAAAGAGCACCAGGAATACCACCCAGAAGATGCAGTATTTCTTCATTAGGCCACTCTTTTGCTGTAAAGAGGAGACGAGAGTTGTTAACAGTGTTTTGTTTGTAGTTATAGGTACTTGCGTGCCAGATGAATTAAAATAATTTTGTTATAGTTATGGAGATAGATCCACTTTGAAAAGAAAATATAAAGGTCTTGTTGAAATTAAAAAGATCTTTCTTAGTGCTTTCAAGTTTCTAGCTAGCTACAGTTTAGGCCAGTGGTTCCTAACCTTTTTAATATTGTTGCCCATATGACCTTCTGGGAAAACTGAATTTACCCCCTATAAGATATTATCTTTATTAATCACAAAAACACTGAACTTTTAAAACCATCTTACAGTGTTTAATTTTTTAACAATGGAATAAGTAAAAATAGCAGCTAGAAAGAGATGCCAACTGCGGTAGGTACTTACTGAGCTGCGATCTATCATTTTTAATTTTTACTATTTAGCTAGGTATTTAATTATTAGGTTCTTTAATACCCCAAGAGAATAGCTTATTTACCCCCGCGGGGGGTAATTACCCCTAGGTTCGAAACCACTGGTTTAGGCCTTAGGCTATGCTTTGTTAGTCAATCTTAGTTACACTTACTAATACTTCTCAACAGAGGTTTTAGTGAACGGGTGATTTTTAAATTGAATAAATATAGTTTTACTTTGGCTTTGAAACTAAACCAACCTACCTAATTTAAATACACCCCTTGCCCCGTAATAATACAAACATGTATTACAGTGTAGTGTCATCAATGTACTTAGCGAACCTATTCCCGATGAAGTCACGGCCCGATTCGTCACATCTTGACACAGTTCGACACGACATGCTATTTGTCACGGAAACTAGGTCGCTTGCGATCCGCATTGTGGGGTGCGTGCGATACGACCGATGTTTGTATAACACCCATACTAATATTATAAATGCGAAAGTGTGTGTGTTTGTCCGTCTTTCACGCCGTAACGGAGCGACGGATCGACGTGATTTTTGGCATAGAGATAGTTGGGCTCGAGAGTGGCATAGGGTACTTTTTATCCCGGAAAAATGCACAGTTTTCGAGGGAACAGCGCGCGATAACCGAATACCACGTGGGCGGAGTCGTGGGCAAAAGCTAGTTTGATATAATGCTACGTTTCATATAATACCACTAATATAATTATAGTCCTCCACATGGGTTTCGATGACGGCGACCCTTTTTTTTAATTTATTTATACAAGAAATAAAATAAAAGTTCACAATAAGAGTAGCTTAGGAAGCGAACTAAAATCGAACATGGCTTATCTGTCGCTGCGTCGCTTGATACTAAACTGCATCTCTATATAAGTAAGGAGGTACCTATTCATAACTATGCCATAAGAAAAGCTAAATATACACTACTCTACTTTACTTATTGTATAAAATTGACTGACCTGACCCTGACTATATTTATTGTACTTATAAATTTTTATAAAAATATTATAAAAATATTTATATAATATTTATAACATAATATATAATCTTTAGATCGAATGGCACTTTTGAAAAGAACCGCTTGACGGCACTCGATCTCAAACGCCAAATTCTAAAAGTCAGAGCTAAGCCCTCCTACACGTTACAATTCCCACTAATATTATAAATGCGAACGTTTGTAAGTCTGTTTGTTTGTTACCCATCACGTCTAAACCGCTAAACCGATATAGACGAAACAGATAGACACACAGATAGTTTGAGTCCCGGGGAAGGACATAGGATAGTAGATAGCGATAAACAAATTCTACGCAGACCGAGTCGCGGGGAACAGGCTAGTGTTACAGTAATGTTGATTTAACGCGATTTAACTCAAGAACTCATTCCAGCAATATAGCAATTAATAAATCGCACATTGACAGTAAATAAATAAAAAATCAAGGTAGTTTTATATGATAAAATTATTTATAACATTTTATAATCTTATGACATGATATGGATTCTTGTGATCTGAAATAAATGATTTTGTTATTATTATGACGATTAAAATTTATTAATATTTTGTGGGTACTTTTGTTTTGTTTGAGAAAAAAAATGGGTGGGTACTTAGGGAGTAACAGTGACATTTTTTTTTTATACATGCTTTTACATTTTTAGCCACTATTAAAAATCTATAGCAGGTTTATGCAATAGTTGGCGAGATCGCGCGGTTTGGTTCGCGCTTACAATAATCTAGGGTGCGCCGGCGTCGCAGGCCCGCCCCGCCCCGGTCCGCCTACGGCTAGAACAGATCTGCGACATCGCTGCACTCCATAAAATACTTCTAGAAGTTTTTTACATTTATATTTGTCGTATTTATAAGTTTGCGTTTTAGTTAAGATTTCCTCTGGTAAGGTATTCAAAATAGATGACAGTACATATTTATCAGTTCTCTTACCATAAACATTATTAGTTTTTGGAAGTATATACTTAGGCCGATAGTTTAAACGGTGCAGCTGTTCAGGACGAGTTTTTGGTTGAACTTTTCAATGCAGTCGCATTGTTCAGTTACGAGTGAGAAACAGAACCTATTGTAGACGTTTACTATTTTATTTTACAATGTTTAAAAAGCCCCGAGTAGTCCGCGCGATATACAAGTTTAGTTTTGTTTGGTACAATTATTTTAAGTATTGCTAGTTGTAGTTTGTATATACGTTTCAAATAGGTTCTGTATGTTCGTCCGTAACTACTTATTCCGTAAGAGTCCGCCAGCGAAACATAAAGCATCCTTAAAATGGTATATGGTACCTTATATTTTATTATAGATAGGTTAGCCATTATTGAGCGAAGTTTCAAGCAAATGTGGTCAATGTGTGGTCCCCGGTTAAAATTATTGTCTATAACAACATCAACAACAATTAAAACGGTTGTTGTGGTTTGTGAGTCTAACATCTGGTAGCATGGTGTACGGTTGTGTTGCTCTGAAGATGAGCTCTGGTTGAGTTCAAAACGCGTCAGTGTAGTGTGGTGGTGGTGATAGATGGGTTTGTGTGATATATGCGTGTTCTTACAGTGTGGAGGTGGAGGAACTGCATGAACACGCATATTTTGCATAAACTTAGCTATCATAAGGTCGCGGGTGAGCAAGGAAATTCTTTTAGTTCATTGATATGGACCTAAGCAAAGTAACGCCTGATTCAATAAATTATTCAAGAACATTAAAGAAAGCAAAGATATATAAAAAAACATTTCGACGTCCCGATAGCCAAGTCCCAATACACACAACTAACGTATTATTTGTTAAGTATATTGTGGCCAAGTGGTTAGAGAACCTGGCTGCAAGTTCAGATACTTATATGAGCTTGCAGCTTGAGTTGGGGCATATATTAGTATCAACATACTAATATTTGCTCTCGATGCTGGATGTTTTAGACGTATATTTAAGTATATAAGGTAAACGTATGAGTGCTCGTCACTGTCCCAATAGTTGGCATCTTTATTCTTATGCCATTAGCAATAGATATGACAGCAGGGTGTCATCTATTGGGCATTGGCGTGTCGAGCACTCGAACGTTTACCTTATTTATCTATAAGTATGGTTATCTGTTACCTAGTACAGTCACCAGCATTAATATCTGCCACAGCGGAGCGTGAAAAAATATCTGACACGTCCTTCCTGGCCCTAGAAATAGAGTCGTATCAGATATTTATGCACGCTCGTTGTGTCAGATATTGGTGCTGGTGACTGTACCTAAAGTACAAGCTTTGCTTAGTTTGAGACTAAGTCAATTGGTATTAATTATCTCACGATATCGTAATCATAATTGTTATTTATTCTAACATTATATTTTACAAGATTTAGGTACAAAGAGATAGACTTGAACAGAGACAATTTGTCACGAAATGTGGGACCACTGCTCTTCCGTCAAAAAAAATATAGTTACAAAGTAACAAAAAATTATAAACAACAAAAATGCACAGCAGACTGTCTGCACAGACCTGTTGCCTAGCCTATGCCCTTTAAATGGTAAAAAGCTATAGCAACTCGGTTGCATAATGGCGTGAGGTTTTGGCGCTCTATTATTGTAGGTACAATAAAAAATGTACATACATACATACAGATATTTAATGGTCTAATAATAATCATCATCATCCCCAGCCTATATACGTCCCACTGCCGGGCACAGGCCTCCTCTCAGAACAAGAGGGCTTGGGCCATAGTTCCCACGCGGGCCCAGTGCGGATTGGGAACTTCACACACACCATTGAATTGCTTCGCAGGTTTGTGCAGGTTTCCTCACGATGTTTTCCTTCACCGCAAAGCTCGTGGTAAGTTTCAAATGTAACTCCGCACATGAATTTCGAAAAACTCATAGGTGCGAGCCGGGGTTTGAACCCACGACCCTCTGCTTGAGAGGCGATAGGTCAAACCACTAGGCCACCACGGCTAATAATAATACCTGCTGGTAATAACAATAGATACACATTTGAGCCTGCAAACAATATTCAATTGAATGCATTTGGATATCCGTTACTTTTATGGTGACCAACGGTCGGAGTATAATCATAATGTACCTACTTAGTAGTGTTTGACCAAACTTACAGTTTCGGTTTCGATGGTTTCGGCGCTAAACCAGATTTTCAGTAAGTACATATAAAGGAATTTTCAGCAAAAAAATCTGCCAAAACTAAACCAATTTAGAAAATTTGACAAATCCCCTAATAACATTTCAAAGTTCAATATATCAAAAATGAAGAAAGAAGAACAAGAAGAAGAGAAAAGGAAAGGATATCATCCACAGAAGGACTGAAGACACAGAACAGGACTGTATCCCACTATCCCAATAATATTGTAAATGCGAAAGTTTGTGTGTTTTTTTGCTATGTAGGTACTTCTTCATGTTTATATCGGTGAACCGATTTAGATGAAATTCGGTATACAGGTAGTCTCCCTCCCGGGGAAGGACTAGGATAGATTTTATCCTGGAAAATTGCAGTTCCCGCGGCATAGCTATAAACGCATTCTACGCGGACGGAATCGCGGGCTGTTGCTAGTAAATCAAAATTTGTTGTTTTATTTTCTTGTACAAACTCCCAGCCCTCCTCAATATTAAAATTTGGCTGCGCCTGAATATATAGGTAAGTACCTACCTACAAAAGGTAAATAAACGCACGTTCAAACATACCAGAATCTCCTTGGAACTATGTTTCGGTTTCGGTCAAAATTAAAAGGAAACAGAAATTCGGTATTAGTCCGACAAAACTATGATAACTAGATAATTAAATATATCAAGGTCAAGTAAGTAGTATGTATACTATACAGCATAGTACATTATTGCTTACATCAATCAGGAACGATTGTATACGTTAATGGTTCAGTGATTTTAGTGAAGGAAATGAAGCAAGTCGTTGTATGGAGCCCCATGCATGCATTAATTTCTCAGTCGATGCAATTTTGCTTGGTTATTGTATAGTATGAGCCGAAACTAACATATAAATATCGTCACTACTTTAAAAAAAACTCGTAGCTCAAAATAGATAATTTTTCTGAGTGAACTTTATAGACATTACATCAAGGTTCAATTTTGTTGATATATTGATTTTAGATACGAGATTTTTTCAAAGTAGTGACGATATCAAAAAAAAACACCCCTAAGTTAGGTATTTATACGTAAAAACACAAATCTGTTTATATAAATCTGTCAATATTACATTGAACCGAGTAATTCCTCCGTCCAAAATTATTTTACCAAATAAGTTATTTGTATCAGTATGTGATACTAGAAAAAAAAACTAAAACTTTTGTCAAACATGACTTTTTTTATGATAAGTCCTTTTTTTGACGCTCATTTTCATCGGAAAATTGCTGTGTCATTTTTTTCTTCTTATCTATCTTAGAATATGACGTAGTGGGTGAGAATTAAAAAAAATGCATACCCAAATCTATGTATTTTAAACTATTAAAAACTGAGAGTGGAAAATTTCTCAGCCTGATTTCTTTTTAAATATATACTAAGTAGTCACGTATACACTTAAATCCAAAATATCCAAAAAAAAGGTTATCAATTCGGTTGTATTTTTTTTCATCAATATAATAAACAATTCGTGTGGAGCGCCAACTTAAATTAATCGGCAATTGATCAACAATAACATTTAAATGCTGCAACATTTAAATAGGCTCCATATCTACTGATCGTGGACCCCCGCATCACGAGGGGTATCACAGATGCGGTGCCGGCCCTTTAAGAGACTGACAGACTCGTTTTTATGGTTTTGTAGTAAAAATTACAAAAACGCTTATAGTTTCGTCCCGTCCGTCCGTCCGGGTCCCCCGCCCCCCGTATGTCACAGGCATTTTACTCAAAACCACTAGATGTAAGTAAGTACTTAGGTAAATTGATGAAATTTGGACTATAGGTGTGTTGTGACTGGAATATAGGTGTATTGGGACTAAGTATTTAGACGACCAGATGGCCTAGTGGTTAGAGAACCTGACTACGAAGCTTGAGGTCCCGGGTTCGATTCCCGTGTCGGGGCAAATATTTGTATGAAAAATACGAATGTTTGTTCTCGGGTCTTGGGTGTTTAATATGTATTTAAGTACCGTGAACTGCTTCAACTTTGCCCTCTGGCCCCAACATTGCCTGATTCAATTTGGAGTCGATACCTAGCACCCTTCTAGGTTTTTAAACTTTTATCCCCCGTAATAATAATTCCCGTGTAGATAAAAGTTTAAAACCTATAAGAGTGCTAAGTTATCAACTATAAATGGAATCAGGCAATGTTGGGGCCAGAAGGCAAAGTTGAAGCAGTTTACGGTATGTATCTATCCAT
This sequence comes from Choristoneura fumiferana, assembly GCF_025370935.1. Classification (NCBI taxonomy): domain Eukaryota; kingdom Metazoa; phylum Arthropoda; class Insecta; order Lepidoptera; family Tortricidae; genus Choristoneura; species Choristoneura fumiferana. The sequence continues at coordinate 3,381,122 of NC_133478.1, forward strand.
ATAATTATATTTATCCGTTGCTTAGTACCCATAACACAAGCTTTGCTAAGCTTACTTTGGGACTAGGTCAATTGGTGTGAATTGTCCCGTGATATATTATATTATAAGTATAGTTTGGGTGTTAAATCTTGCACTTCGTAGTATAAGGGCATGCGCCGAGCCGACCCGTGATCCAACTCATTTGCAGACTATATTGCCTGAATAAAGGTGCCAATAGCCATCAGAGGCGTAGGTTTTTAGTGGTCTAACCTTATATACGGCGTATACGAACACCATGTCCAACACGAACTTGATGAACAGCAGAATAACGAGGAGTATCACGATGGTGTACACCACGGAGGAGACGGTGTCCACTTCATCGCGCTTCACGGTCTCCGACGCGGCTTTGATGTCCACGGCGAAGGTGATCAGGATCACAGCCAGCACGAAGGTTAGGATCTGGAAACGATGGGAGACGATAGACCATTAACCTCTTCACAGCCACAGTCATCTAGTTGTGACAGCTAATGGAATGCCTTACACGCCACGGTCATTCATACATGACCAACATCCAACTCGAAATTAATCTTTCTGCAATGGAATTAAAATTCAAGTTGATTTGTCGCTGGTTTATCTGTGGCGTACAGAGCACGTCACTTCGTTTATTTTGTGGCGGTGAAGAGGTTAATACGAAATAAATATTAGCTTCTCTTGTAACTTAGGTATTACTCGACAACGACAAAGCCAAAGGAAGAGTAAATGATTTTTCATCGTAACATGCAGGCTACCTTGTTGCAACCCCCCAAATAAAACCCTCGACCTTAATGTGCTCGTCATGAAGCCCGTGGTCGGTAAATGAGTCATTGCCCGTACTAATTTTCTTGTCATGAAGCCCAAGGTCGGTAAATGAGTGTGATACTGCATGGCGTGCAGGAGCGCGGCGCGCGCACGTCGGGCGCATGGTCAGGCTGGGGTAGGGCGGCGCGGAGGCTGGCGCTGCCAAGAGCGCAGTCAGCGGTATCGGCCATTTTTGAAAAAATATTAGTTTTTCTTTTACAAATATACAATTTTACTCGAAAATGTGATGAAAAACATTGTATGTCGCACGGGCGGTACTAGAATTACGAACATCGACTCTCGTTCGTATTTCCTTGTTTACCGCCCTTAAGACACAAAGTGCTATTATTTCAGACGTCCAGTTTCTAGCTTATACATACCAAATTTTATTCAAATTCGTACAAACAGACACATTCACAAACACTCACACATTAAATAGTAGGATAGGATTACTTACGGAGTTCATGATGCCCATAGTGATGCATCCTGTCTTCAGATGGAAGATGAAACAGAACTTGTCTAAAACCGGGAGTTCCATCTTTGCCTACAAAAGAATATTATATCCCATCAAAAACATTACATGTAAAAAGCTGCAAGTCGCGCAACGCAGTTCTTATATTGCTAAAAAGTTTTGAGATGCAATTTTATACCAAGTCGGTTATTTTTGTCAGTACCGGGGGATGTCCATAGAACTGGATTTTCACCAGCTTGCTTTTTTTTAAACCGTGGAAAATACTTTATAGTTCTCAAATACAGAGTAGGTAAGCCAAATTTTTTCTAATACACATACTGACTTGGCCATCGCATAATGATATAAGAATAATCGTCAACGACAACTATTTAAAGTAATCCTAATTGAACATAGCGTCAGCCTTAATGCTATGACTGCATGCCTCATATTGTGTATCGCTCAAACTGTTGAGCGATACATTATGAGTGAGTAGGTATGAGTGCCTAAGCGTTAAGTGCGATGGCCAAGTCAGTATTGCCTAGAAAATAATATTATATAAGTACAAAAAAAGTTTTCTAATCCTTAATATTCACTAACTTTAGCTTAGTCGGCTAGTAGTAAACGATTTAAGATTTTTTTAGGATAGTTTCACGATATAGGTACAAAATCAAACGGTCGCACTGAATGTTCCGTGTAAAAAAAGAAAATTTTCATGAAAAACTTATTTTTGCTATGCAGTGAATTTCATCTCATGATACATTAGTATGTATAATGTACAGTCAACAGCAGAAAGAGTCAGCAGATGTAGAGTTCAAATTGATCTACAACCATCTCATACCTTGGCTGTAGAGATCATTTTGAGTTCCACAACCGCTCATCCACTTCTGTCGCTCACTGTACAGATGTACCTAGGGAATAGTGTTTTGCCATCGCATTTAAGTACCTATATAGCTTACTAAAGTTTACTGAAGTTTACAGAAGCTATAATTGTGAAAGCAAGATAACGTACGAACTTATCCGACAAAATACGATGAAAAGACCTTATTCACTAGATCCGAAAACTTTAGATACATTTCGTCACCACTTAAAAAAAAAACTCGTATCTCACATCAATGCGTCAACAAAATTGACTCTTGAAATAATGTTCATAAAGTTCACTGAGAAAAATTATCGATTTTGAGATACGAGCTTTTTTCAAAGTAGTGACGATTTATAACAATATTATGAGTCCATAACAATTTATCCAGTGTTGTCCTTGTACTATTTTTACTGGAGTTTTCTATTCAAGATGCCTTCATTGTCTTGAAGGGTAACACTTATTTGGGTCAAGATCAAAAAGTTGCACACCTATACAAATATTATGATTAACTAGCTTTAGCCCGCGGCTCCGCCCGCGTGGTATTCGGTTATCGCGCGCTGTTCCCTCGGGAACTGCATTTTCCGGGATAAAAAGTAGCCTATGTCACTCTCAGCCCATAAACTATCTCTATGCCAAAAATCACGTCGATCCGTCGCTCCGTTACGGCGTGAAAGACGGACAAACACACAAACACACACACACACACACTTTCGCATTTATAATATTAGTAGTACCTATATAGTATGGATTTTCGTGTCAAAATGGAAAAAATAATAGTAATTTTAACTACCTGCGTTAAGTTGTGCAACTTTTTGGTCTTCATCTTCACCCATTTAGGTGCACTACTTATTTTCCATTATTGAGGTTTTTATACGCATTTTGAAAATTATATACGCATTTTGAATTTGTAATCTTTTGGACGGGGCACAGCAAAAGATCAGGGATTAAAAAAAAATGCAACCTGAACACAATTTTCAGCTATTTAATTAACCCCTTGTATACTATTATTATACTCATTCACTTAACGCACCAGGTTAAGTATAGGTACCTATATGGCACAAATTTTACGTTATAATTATAAAAAATAAAAATAAAGTAGGTATCACATATAATAACGAAACTAAAAATTTACCAATTTATAAATTTTGAACCTCGATTCATTTATTTTTCTCGTTTTTATAGGACTGATTTCAATTGTTTTTGCAGATTTGATTAAAAAACAGCAAGAACTAAGAGATAGGTAAATTAGGTGCCTACATAAAAAATATGCATTATCTAGAAAACTTATCTATGATTAAGAAAAATAATCTTACTAGAACCACCTCGTCACTTCAAAATTTCACGCACAGACACAATTATCACGACACCATACTCGTACCATTGTATTATTTCCCAGTTTAATTATTGTACCATTATTTTATGGTACAGTTGTTGGGATAGGAGACTGGGGAGGGATCCGGTCACCAGGGGACCGTGGGGATCATTTTAATGGTACTTTCGGCCGCGGCGGGCTTGACGGCACTGATGCTCAACTGTTAAGGGGGCACCGGACTGTTGGGGTGTGAATGAATAAATTTATTGCGCGTTTTGATCGAGGATTATATAATAATTAGAAGCGTTTTTCATAATAATTTATTTGCATAAAAATATGTTATTCGTTTGATGATATAAGGGAAATTATAGTTAACCAGCCGGAAGACGTCCACTTGAACAAAGGCCAGAACTTAAAACGCCAGAATGAACGACAGCTCGCCACATACATTCGTCGGTGCCTGCAGCTCCTGCGACTTCGTTAGTCCACCTAGTGGGAGGCCTGCTAATGCTTCGACTTACGGTATTATTTAAATGAAATTTTTAAATTCGCTACACTTATTTGATATGACTTGTGGTTCATTTTCATTACTAATCTTATTTTAAAATAAATATTAAAATTACATAGTTGTCATAATTTATATAAAATAAATAGGCAGCAATATAAGCCTGTGATATTCATTGATTTCTCTGCTATTTTACTCAAATGTTCAATTGGGTGACACTATAACAAAGAACATAGATGGTCCCTATTTATCATTGGCAATTCTAAATGCACTGTTTGACTTGAGATTAACCATTTTCAGTCAGGCATCGTATTGGCTATAAAATAACGGCCACTGGCGGGAAAATATTCAATCTAGTGCCGAATATGGTTTAAGCTTGGCACTACTAAACTTAAGTTAGCAATAAATCGACAATCATTTTGCTTTCTTTAGTACCTAAGTGCCCATTATTTCAACCTGATATGAGGCCTGGCTAAAAATGGATCTTCTCGAATCAACAATGCATTTACAATTTTCTTATCACATTTATAATAATAAAAATCGCAATTAATTTGTCTCTATGTTATAAATCGCCAGACCTCCCCCTTTAACCTCGTAAGGCCCAACGTCCTAAATTTAGGACATTCGTCAAAGCTAATGTCAAACTTCACTAATTGACATTAAGCTTTTGACGTGGGCTTTAGAAGGTTAACATGTTATTGATGACCCCTAATAGGTCATACTAAATTATATTTCTAGTGTCACCAGTAGCCTACGAGTATGAAGTTTAGGAATGACAAACATTCACGACAGTGAAGCATAACCCCTCTTTTCGCTTCGCAAGTTTATTTTCTCGTGCCGGCGCCCCCTTAACGGAGGCTGCGCCCTGCGCAGGGCGAGGGCCCCGGGATCGATACCGGGCCATTCCAATCAAACGTTCGTACTGACAGAGAAAGTGATTCTACTAAAAGGTTTGGTAACGGAAATGACAGTTAGGTTAGGTTATAATAATAATAAATATAAGGGGAGAATTTACACCAATAATTGGTCAATTATTGACCTAGCCTCAAACTAAGCAAAGCCTGTACAGTCATGTGTACAAATGTGTACTTATTTAAAATTCAAAAATATGTACCACTGACTCTTACCATCCAACATAGTAAGGCCGTGGTAACATATTTTTGAGTGGTTCGAATTGATAATTTTGTTTGCATTTGACTGTACTATGAGTCGGTAACGGATAATCATACCTATATAGACAAAAACATAATTAAATACATAGGTATTTAACGCCCATTAAACATTCGTACTATACATACTTATACAAATATCTGCCCCAACTGGAGATTGAACCTGGGACCTCAAGCTTCATAGGTTCTCTATCCACTTAGCTATCCGGTCGTCCGGTCGTCAGTACCCTTAGTGTAAGTTTTCGGTTACAAAATACGTCTCGATCGCGTTCGCGTTAAAATCTCAATTTGTATGGAAACACGAACATCGCAAACGTTCCGCTAGAGGCGCTGTTCGCGTTACCATACAAATTGAAATTTAAACGCGAACGCGATCGAGACGTATTTTGTAAACGAAAATTACACTAAGGGTACTGATCGTAATAATAATAAAACCATTCGTTTCGTGTAACATTGCCCATCACCATCAGTGGCATAGCCTAGTTGGGGCGGGCGGGCGTTCCGCGGTTCTGTGGGGGGCGCAGTTCTAACCTAACCTGACCTACTTTTCTGGTAGCAGTTGGTATCTGTGGTTGGTTCGTGTGCGAAGTGTCATTTTGAACAAACATTTTTATGAAATATAATAATTAGCCAAAAGTAAACGTTCGCTTAATAAACGTTTGTCATAATGAAACTTGACAATGTAAAATTATGCCAAATGATAATTTGACCAAATGAATAAAATGCGAAATGTTAAGTGTTAAATTTCATGTTGTCAATACTATATTAAAATAATTAATTAAGTATAGAAGTATCAAAGTAAAAAAAATCTTATTCTTCGGCAACGTTTACGTGCTTTTACCCGACCGCCCGAAGGAGGGTTATGTTACTGAGTAATTCTTTTTTAGGGTTCCGTAGTCAACTAGGAACCCTTATAGTTTCGCCATGTCTGTCCGTCTGTCTATCTGTCCGCGGGTAAGCTCAGAGACCGTTAGTACTAGAAAGCTGTAATTTGACATGAATATAGGTACACACATATGTCACGCCGACAAAGTGGTACAATAAAAAAAAAGTAAAAAAAAAATACTTAGAATACCGTTAGATACACATAAACTTGTGCATGGTAAGGGTTAAAGAATCATAGGTCTACCTGTTAAACATTGACATATTAAGCTAAAATTATATATATATAATATTATTAACTAAAATGTATACCTTACTTCTGTCCATTGTGATGGTTGCCTGGAAGAGATCGCTCTGAAGCGATAAGGCCGACTATTGCTTACTTTAGAAAATCTCTATGTATATACCTGTGTTTTCTGTAATGCTTACTGTATTGGTGTGCAATAAAGAGTTATTGTATTGTATTGTATTGTATAAGTAGGTACCTATCTGTTTAGGTAGGTTTGTGTTCCAACATAATTGGCAACCTGATAAAACTATATTAAGTACCTATTTTTGATAAGAATAAAGATTAACTTTGTAAGATTATTTGCCCAATGTAAGTAAACGCACTGTTCCAAGTTTTTAGGAAGGAATCTGTAAAAGAAATTAGGTAAGTATGTAAGTAAAAATAAATCGTACCTAGTAAAATTATGAGGGAAAGTAGCACAACGAAAAATTTGGTCTTTTTCTCTGAAAGCTGGCGCGTGCTGAGGCACCGACTTCGAGCTAATAGGTACCTAGTGCTAGAAAAATATTTTCAAGGGTTTTGTAGTCGGTTCCATTTTGTGTTATTTTTTTGAGTCGGTTTTACTTTGTTGTTAAAATTTTAATTTCTTTCCAAACATTTAAATAAAGCCGTAATCATTTTTTTCTTGTTCAAAGTCAAAGATTAATTTATATAAATTGTATCAAAAACTGTCTAACAATCTTTAAAAATACATACCCTACCCTCAAAATAATCTCAAAAATTACAATTGCTACCCTATTATTTTTCTCATACGTACGAAAAATAAGCAGCTAAGTACATATAAGCGTAAATATAACTTTTATAATATACCTAGTTGCTTCTTATTGCGATTGCTTTTTATTCATAAAAACAGTAAAAAGTTTTTTTTTGTAACAATAAAAAAATATGACCCGAAACAAAACTTATATCAGTGCCGTAGCTCCCAATTTCATGACACACGTTACAATCTGTCCGTGACGTCAAGATATAACTATCTAATTGAGTACCATTCGTTCTGAACTCAGTCGCGGTCGCGGTAGCCGCTGCTTCATTCAGTTTTCGTTCATTCGCCAAAGAGTATATAATCACTACGTTTTAAGAGTCGGAACTCTCATACAAAAACAATACCACGATTGTAGTATGAATTCAGTGTCTTTTTTGTGCCAATATCAAGAAACGAACTGCACAGACTAAACAGGGCCGAAAAAGTCACATTGACAAGTAGTGTTGTTAGGAACAGTCGATATTATCGATATTGTAACAGCATAGTGTTGTGCTTTTTTTATCGATATATAGTCAAAAAACGGCACGTAGTGGTGCGCTTTTTATTAATTAAATGATCGAATTAAAGAAAAAAAAAGTTGTTTTTCTTAATAATAATTTATTTTCATGTCATGGATCTGTTTTTCTTTACAGTTTCACGTTACACAAGTATTGTATTGTCCGTTTTGCACTGCACAGCACTTGTGGAAGGCTGTGCATGTAAATATTCCACACTGGGCAACTCCAAAGCTGAACCTGAAACAAAGTTTAATTTAGCCAGTAGCTTACACTAACTAATGCAAGATAAAATAAAATTGGTACGCACAATCCAATTTTTGTCATATTGCAGGTCAATGACCTATGTTTACCTAGACAACTTTCTTACAATTTCTTGCCTTATTGTCAAATATGTCTTTACTTGTCAAATGAATGAAATGAAATGAAAGTGATCTTGGAGTTAGTTGACAATACATAATTTTGTATACCTCTGATAAACAATCTACTTGCCATGCCAAATGTAATGAAATTAATTCTGTAGTTTTTACCCGATTCTGGTGAAGCCCAAAAGGAGGATTATATTTTGACCTGTATGTATGCATATCCATTTCTATCTCCTCTAACTACTAAGCAGCTCAACCTATTTTTAACCCCTAACGCAAAAAGAGGAGTGTTATTACATGAAGTGTACCATAAACACAGACAATACAGAAAAAATGATCAAGTGCGAGTTGGACTCGTACATGAAAGGTTCCGTAAACAGTTCAATAAAAGTTTTTCTGAAAATTCTTCTAATATAAGTATTTTTTTTTGCTGACTGTACTATATGCCCCTGGTTACCAAAGTACTCGTCAAGACGACAAACGAGTCCAAACTCGATGCAGTTGTGTTGTTTATCACAGTCTTCCTATGGTCACCCGCTAGCTTTATCATCAGATCAACTCTAAAATTCTAAATTATGCTATAAGGTATAGATTTTTATCAGTGATAGCTTACCTGTTGTATTGTCAGTTTTACACTGCGCACCACTTGTAGAAGGCTGTGCATGTAAATATTCCACACTGGGCAACTCCAAAGCTGAACCTGAAACAAAGTTTAATTTAGCCAGAAGCTTCCACTAACTTATACAGGTGAAATATAATTAGTGTGTATAGCCAATTTTCTGTCTATTACTAATGCTCTGACCGGCAACTATACTATACACTCAAAATACCTAGCATTATTATTGATGACGAAGCAAATTAATTTGTAACATATATTGTATGTAAAAAAAATATGTGCATGTGTATTGATGGTATTTATTAGGGTTATGGTTTATGGGGGCGACTGAAAAACAGCGCCTGTTAGCCAAGGGACTTTGTTCTGCAAGGTGCAGGCATAAGCTGAGTCGCTTTCCCTTTTGATAGTTTGATTGTACTTATTATTTGTTATATACCTATGTAGAATTTGTAAACAAACTATTAAATCAATATCTTTTATTATTTTATTATTATTATTATAAGATGCAGTAAGTCAAGTTGCAATAGAGATAAATTGAAAATAAAATAAAGTGTTTACCTTGGCTGTTCTTGCCATCTTTAGGGGAAACCCTTCAAGAATTTCTTCAGAAAGAGGTGGCATGGGAAGTCCCAATTTTGGTATGGCTTTCTTCTTCAGCCGGGTTTTCGATTTTGTGAAATCTCGTTGCCAACTACTTTCACCCACTGCTTACAACTGAAATAAAATTTAATTGTCGTGATACTATATAATACGAATTGAAGTCGGCCAGCCAAATATAACCTCAACACCTATTATCAGATTTATCAGTAACTTTACTTACACATGTTCACTTAGAGGAAATCTAGCAAAGAACATTTTGTTTTCACAATGTTTTTCTTGAATACCACAAATTTCGCATCTCCTCATGTTGAATGGTTTCTTAGTAAAGGACAGCCGTGAAAATAACGGTAAAAACTAGAGTCCTGTCTCGAATAAATGCACTTTAGTGAAAGAAAAGTTAATGCAGAGGAGAAATAATCTCAAACTCAACGCTATTAACAAAACAAAACACCAAAATACACGAAAATTCAAACAGTAAACACAAAATCTCGCGAAGGCGTCCGTTCCCACGCAGCAGATGAAGGTTTGTTTGTGGGCTGCCATATAAAATTGAAAAATAGAACTACATTTTTTTCATTTACTTAAATAAAAAAGGATATCCAGTCAGAATTATTTTTATATTGTATTATTTATCTTAATAATATTTTTTTCCGCTTATTTTTTTTTTCACAGCTTAAAATGTGAAGAATTGCAAATATTATAATTTAAGTGAATTCTTCTAAACACAGATCATTTCATAATTATGGCAACCAATAAGTTATTTTGGAGAGGTTGGTACAAAAAAGTCACTAGCTCCATACATTAGATTTTTTGTATGGAGTTTCAACCCACTGCATTCGCCACCCGACCGCGTCCTAGAATGCGCGTCACACTTTTGTTTTTGTTTGTGGTCGGTGCCGCGCGATCTTCGCAACGTACTGGTGAGTTAAACAGTTATATTATAATTTATAATATTAGTAAAGCCTGGTTTTCACAGCGAGAGGAGCGGACTCATTAATGATGTAGTCTAACGCAGGCGTTTTCAACGCTTTGGTTTTAACAAGGTTCATGTGATCCTTAATGATTTAAATAAAAACTATAAAGTTGCTATAGGTACATACAAACATTAATATTCAGCTTACAAATCGCCACTCCATTAACATATCCTACGTCCTAACGTTAATAATAATTTAGTTGTTCTTGTAAAAACAAGCAGCAAATTTAGTATCGATAGTTATACAACTTATAAGAAAGAAATAAAACATTTATTCGTGACATTACGAAAAAACGTATCACGGTCACAAAATGGTTCCATTCAAATCAGTATAGGTAATTACTGGGCATAGTTATTATACCTTTCATTTATTTTCATGTAAACAACAGAGATGCAATGACTGAAACACGAAGAAATACGAATGATGTCGATGTAATTCGCAGTGACAATGTTTCACGCAATTCAACTTCTTCGACTACATATGCGTCTTGACTATAACACGCAGCTATCTGGGGGCACGGTAGTGCCCCCGCCAAGTCGAGCGCGAAGCAAACACTGCCGTACCATCCTTTACTGGAACCATTTCGCCGCATTTTCAGGCCCCTATTTGAGAACCTCTGGATAAGACCAGAACGCAGACATTTTCGTCATCCAGTAATCTATAATCACATACTTAAAATCCAAAATTTCAAGTCTGTAGGTCATTTAGTTCCGAAGTTAAGCGAAAGCAAAGTTTCGCATTTATGACACTCACTCACTCACTCACTCATGATCATCAAAATAGAACTAGTACTTCCCATAAACTCAGAGAGCTGAAATTTGGTACAGAGTTAGGGTTTAATGGCCACATAAAGGGAAAACTATAAAAACTAGGATAATCGAAGATCTGGAGTACCTGGTGACTCTGATTAGAAAACACAAGAGTTCAACCAAACTATTAGAGATCGACAATTCGACATACCACCTTTACAAAAAATATTCAACTTGGTGGGCCGCTTCATTTGATAATAAGTAATAAGCCCACAAAACAAAACCATAAGGAAAACATCGTGAGGAAACCTGCACAAACCTGCGAAGCGATTCAATGGTGCGTGCGAAGTTCCCAATCCGCACTGGGCCCGCGTGGGAACTATGGCCCAAGCCCTCTTGTTCTGAGAGGAGGCCTGTGCCCAGCAGTGGGACGTATATAGGCTGGGATGATGATGATGATGATGATGAATAAGCCCACGTTTCTACAAAATGAAGTGAAATTCCACCAAAAACAGTCTGTAAAAAACTAGCCAAGTCTCGAAGGAGCTGTTTGTTTATCTCTAAAAAGTAATGAAATCTAGACAAAGTCATGCCAAGTCTAAGGTTCCTTACAGCGATTTCTTTATTATTATAGTTAATGTTGTGTGACTTGGCCGTTGACTTGTATGTTTATTTTGTCCGCGTATTGAGTCTCAACATTTACGGGATAAGACTTAAGACTCAACATTCTTTATACGTGAGTGGATACAAGTCAACGGCCAAGTCACACAACATTAACTATAATAATAAAGAAATCGCAGTAAGGAACCTTAACTTGGCACGACTTTGTCTAGATTTCATTACTTTTTAGAGATAAACAAGCAGCGCCATCGAGACTTGGCTAGTTTTTTACAGAATGTTTTTGGTGGGATACTTTATTACCTATTGTTTCTAAATAGGTTTAATTATAAGCTATATTAACTGAAGGACGTCGTGAAGCGTTAAAATATGTTAATTTTGAGAGTGATCAGGGTACGTTCAAATTTAATTAGTGCACCTACTAAGCTACTAACTACCAACTTTCAAGAAGTTATAGTAGTTTAACACATCTGAGAAATAGAAAATAACATTCCAGTTCGAGAGCTACTTAGTAAACATTTTAGAATAGATATTTGAGGTCACGAAAACACTAAATACAGTACTTTTTTACTATAATTATACACAAAAATTACAAAGTCAAAATAAAAGTGTTTTTTATTCATTTTAGGCTATAACAAGGACTGTCCTTGTATTGGATTCTTTTCGAACTCGGTAAAGAGTCCTCAAATGACAAGCGAAAAATTTTCATTCGCTCTTTAAGTGAGATCAGGACCAGCTGATGATGATGGCATTCTGGGGCGTGCAATGAGGGTGGCAGCGCTAGTATTAATGACACTATTCTACCCATTTCTAGACCAGAGATACTGGCGGGACCTTGCCCGAGGGGAGATCGAGGAAGCTTTACGCCTAAAGAGGAATGAGAACACTGCCAAGAATGTCATCCTTTTCATCGGCGATGGCATGGGCCCGAACACAGTCACCGCCACTAGGATCTACAAAGGGGGAGAGTCCTACCGGATGGCCTTTGAGGAGTTCCCTCATGTTGGCCTTCTAAAGGTAATGGTCCTAATTTTAGAACTTGATGATTAGGGGCTCCCAAGTCTTTGAAACATTAAATTGCAGATTACTTTATTGTGATTGCTTTTTTGGAGTCTTTTTGTATATTTTCAACTCCTAATTTGTTACTTTTACGGGTATTCCGTGAAACCATATCGAAAATACAAACTGAGACATGGATGCACAGAAAAACCAGAAAAAGAGACCAGCACCGGGAATCGAACCCAGGTCCTCAGCAATCCGTGCTGCGTGCAACCCCTACACCACTGCTGGACAGGAATCTAGACACGAATTTTTCCTATGCATACATATCTCAGGTTGCTTATTTCTACTATGCTACTTAAGCAGCCTGACCTGGGTTCGATTCCCGGTGCTGGTCTCTTTTTCTGGTTTTTCTGTGCATCCATGTCTCAGTTTGAATTTTCGATATTATTTTATTGTGTGCAGTTTACTGTAGCGAGTTAAAAGGAGTCCTAAGGGCCTGGTCACATCACCGTCGTTAAAACGGTGCGAACCATAACGTAAAAAGACGTGGCGTCTTCATCTTGTGGTGTACCGTGACGGCAATGCGCCTCACTTCGGCGCCGTTTTGCGTCGCGACGGCGTGCCGTGCTGTTGTTGTCAGACCCGAACGGGGGATACTCTGCTTGTTGATGTAACTGATGGCCGTTGTGGTGATAAGATTCTGAAGTGCCGCGTGCTGAAAGGCGAAATGCTATTTCTTAAGGTAACCGAAAACCTGGACACTGCATCAGTGGGCATCTTTCTGCTGTTACGATAATAGGCTGGACTGCTTTACTGAAGAGCATAGTACTCGTAAAAACTGTGCTTATAAAGTTCCTAGACACTGTCTGTGAATCTATTTCATATGTGTGTGTTCCATATGTGTTCTAGCTTCCTTGCTAGCAGCCCCCGATTGATTATTTAACCAAAATAAACTATCACTTTAAAAGTTTACTCGCTATGTTCCAGACTTACTCAGCCAACAAGATGGTGCCGGACTCAGCTTCCACTGCAACCGCTCTCTTCTCCGGTAGCAAAGTCAACCACCGGACCTTGGGTGTGGACGCCACTGTCCACGAAAACGAGTGCCCCAGGTCCCTGGACCCTGAAGCTCAACTGAAGTCCTTGGCTTCTTTAGCTCTTGAAGCTGGGAAGAGTGCTGGTACGACATCTTTATCTACACCATAAATTTTTGGAATATCACTCGAATCATTTCCTGATTATATGATGGCCTTGGAAACAAGTTGGTTGACTGTATACATACGCGCATTTTAGTCGCATCACAGTTATTATGTTTTTTTGGTATTTTTTATCCCATTGAAAAAAAAGTAGAAATATATACGTAAATAATAGACCATTATTTATTGGCCAATAATATCAAACACAACCAATAGCATTGGGCAGAGTTGATCGCAGGTGACCACAGTCATGGTCGATTACCAGCTCGATGAACAGACACAATTAATTCTGTCACCAAAATCCCCATAGTACAATACGCTCGCCACGCCAAGCGGCCAATAGAGACAGGTGGAGAAGGAGCGCAACGACAGCAGACCATAGTGATGGCCGACCTTTCATAAACACGACTGTGTTGGGTATCAAGAGTGTCCGACTTAGAGAGAGACTAACCATTTCCATCTCTAGTACCACCGCTTTAATGTCCTCAGGGTTCGTGACGACGATGCGCGTGACGCACGCGACGCCGGCGCCGCTGTACGCACACAGTCCGAACCGGAACTGGGAGTGCGAGGGGACTATGCCTGAGGGGACACAGTGCAAAGACATCGCCCGGCAACTCGTGGAGGACTGGCCTGGAAGGGACCTGCATGTAAGTACGACATAGGGGTGTAGTTCTAAAAGTTAAACACCATGAACATCACCCATGTGTCAGTCAGGTAATCCACGAGGCTAAGCAATTGAATTTGAATTCGCATGTGATTCCCAAGAATATCATCATCTACATTCATACCTAACTTCGTCAAAGTCCAACCAGCTGTTTTAAAATGTTAATTCGTTTCTGTAGTATTACATAATGACACAGTAAATAGCATTTATTGGATACACCTGATGTATTCACATGCAACCTTCTTGTATCTGAGCGACTGATCGTTAGTATAAATCACCATCGTGATTCCTACATTCGTTATTATTGTCCCACGGAAAAGAAAGAAAATGATATATTATCTATTATTACATTAAAATTGCGCCCTATAATTTGGTCAAACCAGAAACAAGTTTACCCTCGACTTAACAATACACGAACGTCTCGAGATAGATGGTGCAATTTAGGCACATGTAAAATCTACTATTTCAGCAGCACAGCAAAAGTGTTCAAAGAAGGCTGTCACTGAATTAGCTTAACTTTTCTTCCAGGTAATAATGGGGGGAGGCCGTCAAATGCTGGTCAGCAACTCCACCGGCACAGCAGGGGACCCCATCAACCTGTGGGGCTGCTACCGACAGGACGGCCTCGACCTGATCCAGCAGTACAGGGACGACAAGGACCAACGTGGCTTGAAGCATAGCGTGGTGCAGAATAATAGAGACCTGTCGAGTGTCAACTTTGATGATACAGATTATTTGATGGGTAAGACTACTTTAACTCCTATCAGCCAAGGGTCAGCAGTGCACCTGTGACACCCTCTATATTGCGGATATCCATAGGCGGTGGAGATAAGTTTCCAATAGGTGACCTGTATGCTCATTTGCTCCCTTCTTACAAAGTGTGAATAATATACAACTGAAAAGTTAGAAGTAGAGTAGTCTATTCAGAACCGAACTTGAAAACTTTTTAATTTTAATTTTAACCGAAAGTAGAATCGATTATGATATAATTTGAAGCAGATTAGGTGTTATGTTAATCTTGCTTGCTTGTACAAGCTACAATACAAGCACTTAGAAGTTTTAGAGGAAATAAAGAGAGAAAGAGACAGAGAGATTTATTATGGCTCCAGGACCGTACAGTAATAAGACTACAACTAGCATTAAAACTAAGTTACATGGTGACACGACAGGATTAGGAACATACTTACGTAATTATATGGCCGAAACACAATTTTTTTTCCGGGACACAGATAAAGTTGCGTGAAACAGCTTGCTATTTGGCTGTAGTGTATTAAATTCCTGCTTTCGTTTCAGGGATTTTTGCCAACGGACACTTGGCGTATGAGTTTGAGCGCGACCATGGGCCAGAGGGCATGCCTTCCATCAGCGAGATGACCGAGGCTGCCATCAAAGTTCTGAGGAGGAATCCCAATGGATACTTCTTGATGGTAAGACTATGAAAGACAATGATACCTTTTAACTCGCTATTCAACCGTTGCATGTTGATGGCGAAGAAGCAAGATAAAGGGTTGGAGTTTATTGATACGGGTCTTCAGCCTGAATCAATTAATTTAACTTGTGTTTTAATTTTGTTTCTAAATTAATACTATGAAACACAAGAAGTACTTATAGATGGTTTAGTTTTTTATTAGCATAAAAAATATTATTATAAGCGTGTTCAGTATTACGAGTAGTAAAGCATCAGTAACAATCTTTTTTATCATCAGTGTCGCATTGTGCTGCCAATTTATACTGTTTTTACATGACCTACTGATTTATCTTTGAGATTACATTATCTTATTCTGATATTTGTTTTGTATATGTATATTTACAAAGTATGTTGTTTTCTTCTAATCACAACTGTTATGTTTAATAGGCTACCATAAATCTCAATATTATTTTAATAAATAGCTTAAGCTCAGACAGAATCATAGATATTGCATAAGCTGATGGCAATTAGTGTGTCTTGATACAGTATTTGTTTAAATGAAATCTGCAATAAACAGAAGGTAAACTGCAATAAAAGCGACAATGTCTGGAGGTCGTTAAAGTTACTTCCATTCGTCGTTCATTAAGTCTGATAATTTTTGATTATCTTTTATTTAAAAATCTATTGTAAATCACGTCACCACGTCAGGTATTTCAAAATAAATACAAAATATTTCTGCAGGTGATTGGGTTAAATAGTTTATTTATCAGAAAACTTTTATGTTTTTCAGGATTTCTTATCGTGTTTGGCAAATGTTTCCATGTATAAATAAGCCGGTATTAGCCGTGACTATTATATTTAGAGTAAATTCCGATGAAACCTTTTTAGGTGTATTTTATTAAAGTAACCTAACCATCGCCAGAAATATTTCCAAAAAAAAAATTTCGTGCAATGAAGAATCTTTAATCCACGGGATGCCTCGCGTCGCTCGCCATAAATAGTGGCGCGCAAGTACCTAACTATTTGTGATTTGCCAATTTTGTTACTAATTTTGTTCACATTTTAATATACGTTACATTTGAGTACGGAGGACGCGCGTCCCTACAATTATTACCACAACAGAAGGCAACAACTGTGATCTAACTGAATTCAGCCCCAATATTGACCCAATCCCATCTATCCGCAATCCAGCAAATGACATCTTTCCATCTACCAAGATTCAAAAAAATTAATATATACTGACCGGCACAAAATTTGGCCCACACTACATACACAATTACCTATTTCTGCATAAATTTGAGGGCCAGATTTTTTGCCGCTCAGTATATCTTCTAGAAGCTAGTCTAAAGCCCAGTTTAGATCTGCAAATAACATCGAGCAAGTTACATTATACATTGCGGCTCTCGATTGACCACCGCTAACTTGTCGATTTTTATTGAAGGTCTAAACCAGGTCTACTCTCTGCTCGGCAATAGGATGTAGCTAAAGCAACCTATCTTTATACATTTTCAGGTGGAAGGCGGCAACATTGACATGGCCCATCACCGTGGTCGAGCTAAGACTGCCATTGACGAAGCAGCAGCAATGGAGGACGCGGTTCGAGTCGCTGTGTCCATGACAGATGAGAGAGATACGATGATCGTGGTCACGGCTGACCACACGCACACACTGTCCATCAACGGGTATCCTGATAGAGGATCCAATATCTTCGGTAAGCTTTGAATAGACAAGTACTCTAGAATAGATAATTAGTGTAAGATACTGCAGAAAATATTGACATACTGCGGTGTGCAGATGCGCTCAATGATTAAGGATCTCGGGCTACAAAAATGTCGGACGATTATTATCATGTCTTGAAATATCAATCTAAAATTTAACTTTAAGTAAACTACCTTTTTGTATAAGATATTAATGCAAGCTAGTCATTTTCAACCATCTTGGTGTGGGTCTTCTTCAAATTTCACCATTTATCTCTGTTCTGCATCACTAGCATCCATTTCGTCCCTGCAGTTTCCTTGATATCCTTCCATCGCATAGATAGATATTTTTTCTTCCAAGAAGGTTTTTTACTTTTCTATAAATAATCACACTTTCCAGCTATGAACATATGTATTTATAAGTATCAGTGTTATTATTAGTGCTTCTACTATGGCCGAGCCATTGTAATGTCGTTACCACTTCTACAATGCCAAATATAACGTCCGCAAAAAAGGCCATACACTCGGAGTCAAAGGAACTGCATCGATTATTTATTTGAAAATGAAACTACCATGAGACTCACCCATATTTTTACAACCTTTTCTTTAGCTTGTTTATTTATTTGTTTGGGTCAAATCTCGGAACCCACTTCCACTGGCAGTCCGATTGACTTGAAATTTGGCATACTTATGTAAATTTGGTGACAATACAATAATCTGGTTGTGACATCTTGGTAGTCCGGCCAGGATCGTCTCCACAGAACGGAACTCCTCAACGGTTAATGGCATCGACTTGAAATATGGTACGGAGATGTAGTTTGGATGACAATGCAAGTACAGTCAACAAAACATACAGTCAGCAAAAAAAAATTGTATTACAAATTTAATTTATAACAAAAACTTATTTAATGAAAAAACATGTTTCGGGCTAATTCGTAGCCCTACCTCTAGGAGCATGCTACTCAGCGGCTGCTGCAACACGCGTACTGTGCGTCACTGGTCTGCTAGCGTGACTACCCGACAAAACTAATACCGGCTCACAACTACCCACGTTTTGATCGTCATTATGTCTTCTTTTCCAGGTAAATCTGCGATTTCTCCTCACGACCAGAAACCTTACACAACCCTGTCTTACGGCACGGGAGGTCCCGGTGCCATGCAGTACGAAGTTCAAGTTGACGAGAACAACCAGCATACGGTGGTGCGACGGGACCCTGGGAATACGGATGACTTCATGTATGAACAGATTGCTGGGATCATACTGGATGAGAACAGCCATGGAGGAGGAGATGTTGCTATTTATGCCAGAGGTATGTTTTCTGTTAAACAGGTTTCTTTAAGGTCCCGTGACGATGCCTTCCAAAAACAATGTTGTGGAAAGTTCATTCCACGATTTAATACTGCAGGAGCGAGCAGTCGTGAGAGTTGCAGTGGATGCTATTAGCTGGTGTTCATTGAGGCGTTCCTAGGGGGACGCCTTTGTTCAGCAGTGGACGTCTTCCGGCTGATGGTGATGATAATGTATATTACTTACCGTGATTATTTTTCATCATCATCATCATCAGCGAGAAGACGTCCACTGCTGAACATAGGCCTCCCCCTTAGAACACCATAACCACAATGAACGAGAACTCGCCACTTGCATCCACCGGTTTTCCGCAACTCCATAGCTTAATGATTGATTAATTTAAATAAATTATTAATCACATAAACTCTATAAACTATCACAGTAGTCATCATAATAATCATTTATTTACAGGACCCTACGCCCACCTCATCCACAGCGTCCACGAGCAAAACTTCGTGTTCTACGCGATATCGTACGCGGCTCGGCTCGGAGAGTACAGAAACACCGGCGCGCGCGCACTCGTCGGTGCAATTGTTCTAGTATTCTGCGCCATCGCTCATTTGTTTACATGAAACAATATAGATAGTCAATCAGCTACAGTTGTTTTATTAAACTGGTCCCTTCTCAAGTGGGTAATTATTACTTTAAAATGTTAAAATCAGTATTTAGAAGCACAGCAAAGTCAAATAAAAGGCTCATTCATTCATTTTTCTTTTATCTAAGATGCTGAGTTACTCGGAAAAAATAATACTTCCGATTGAGCCTTTTTATCGGTGCCGTAAAATTACAGGTGCCGTAAATTTTTTTTTTATAGTTTCGCGGGTTCGGTTCCCGATTTAGACAGGCGATTATTCAAAAATCTTTGGATGCAGTTAATTTTTTTTTTTAATCAAAATGAAGTCTTCTTTCAGTAAAATTGTCTATCTGTAATATTAAAGATACTTGCCCTCCAAGTGGCATGGTCGGGACAGCCTGTATACTGCACAGAATTGATATGGGACTTAAGTAATTTTTCGAATATGGAATGACAACTTATTTATACGGACACGCTTCTACAACAGCTATGCTTACATATCATATTGTAGACTAGCCGTTGCCCGCGACTCCGTCCGCGTAGTATTCCTTTATCGCTATCCCGCGGGAACTATGCAATTTTCCGGGATAAAAACTATCCTATGTCCTTCCCGGGGACTCAAACTATCTGTATATAGAATTTCATCGAAATCGGTGCAGCGGTTTAGACGTTATTGAGTAACAAACATCCAAACATCTGCACAAACTTTCACATTTATAATACTAGTTTTTACCCGCGGCTTCGCACGAGTAAACTATTCGGTCTGGAAGTTGCAATTGAAATTTTCGGGATTTTACAAAATTCCCCTGGAAATTTCCAAATTTATATCGTGCTCTTCATTGAGGTTGTGTTGTGAATAACTGTACAAAATTCAAGACTCTAAACCCAGTGCTAAAATTTCAAAAAATTTCCCTATCCAAATTCAAATTCATATCATTTATTCAGTAAATATACCGCAATGGGCACTTTTACATGTCATTTTTTTAAATACCAGCACTTTCGGAAAGACCATCATTGCCAAGAAGAATGTGCCGCAAGAAGCTTGGCAGAAAGTCATTTTTTCAAAATAAAATAAGTACAAATAAAATACTTAAAAACTACAGTAAGTAAGTATACAATTAAAGAAAAAATTACAAAATAATAATAACAATAATACACGGACTATCCCGTGGAAATATTGGGATAAAAAGTAGCGTATGTGTTATTCCAGACGTCCGGCTACCTACATACCAAATTTCATGCCTCTAAGCCTAGCGGTTGTTATTTCGAGATTTTATCCCTATCCCGTGGGAATATCGGAATAAATAGTAGCCTATGTGTTATTTCAGAGGTTCAGCTACCTACACACTAAATTTCATGGCTCTTAGCCCAGCGGTTGTTATTTCAAGATTTTATCCCTAGGTATCCCGTGGGAATATCGAGTCAAAAAGTTGCCTATGTGTTATTTCAGACATCCAACTACCTACATACCAAATTTCATGGCTCTAAGCCCAGTGGTTGTTATTTCGAGATTTTATCCCTAATTATCCCGTGGGAATATCGGGTCAAAAAGTCACTTAAGTGTTATTCCAGATGTCCAGTTACCTACATACCAAATTTCATGACTCTAAGCCCAGCGGTTATTATTTCGAGATTTTATCCCTATCCCGTGGGAATATCGGAATAAATAGTAGCCTATGTGTTATTCCAGAGGTCCAGCTACCTACATACCAAATTTCATGGCTCTAAGCCCAGTGGTTGTTATTTCGAGATTTTATCCCTAGTTATCCCGTAGAAATATCGGGTCAAAAAGTCACTTAAGTGTTATTCCAGACGTCCAGTTACCTACATACCAAATTTCATGACTCTAAGCCCAGCGGTTGTTATTTCGAGATTTTATCCCTATCCCGTGGGAATATCGGGATAAAAAGTATCCTATGTTTTAATCCAGGTTATAAACTAACTTTCCGCCAAATTTCATCCAAATCCGTCCAGCCGTTTAAGCGTGAAAAAGTAACAAACATACTCACTCACTCACTCACAAACTTTCACATTTATAATATTAGTAGGATTAAAAACCAGTTACGAGGAGGATGTTGAGAGAAAAATTATTTCAAACTCAGAAATAACCACAAAATCCCCAGACACTCGTAACATATTAATTAACTAGCTGTAAGTAGCTAAAAACAAACAAAAAGAAAGAAAAAAAAAAGCACTGCATTATAATATTATATACTATACCTAATGACATCACTGCGTATACGCATAGATACAGACATAGGTAGACGCTGACTGCGTGTAATATTAAGGGCTTCAAATACCGGTAAAAAGTTGGTAACGTTACCTCTGTCAAAAAGATTTAACGTTAAATCGTAATTAACGTTAAACGATGTAACGTTACTTTTAAAATTTTTACCGATATTTTTTTTTTTACGTTATAAGCTGATCACGTAAAGTTAACGTTAAGTATCGTTAAAAGATTACTTCTCACTTAGCGGCGTCCCTGGTCATCATTCTGCTAAATCAGAGCATTTGTTTATGCTATTAAATCTACTCAACAACGATATGTATGTGCTTGTATGTAATTCGCATCAAAAAATAATTAAGAATTGCTATTTTTTTACGAAGTAGCATTCACGATTATAATTTTGATCCCGACGTTTTGAGCATTCCAAGTCACGGAAACACTAAAAACAAAATTTACCGATTGAAGTAATGTTACTTTTTTAACGTTATAATAATGTGAATTGAGTAACGTTAACAGGCCCTACTATTAGCTACTATATAAAGAAAATTTACCGTTATCAAGTAACGTTACTTATAATGTGATAATTTGGTAACGTTAACAAGCTCTGGTAATATATTATGTAGTGTCCGACCGAAACACGATTTTTAGCCGAAACCGAAACCGAAACCGAATATTCGTTTTCTTTCCGATTTCGGCCGAAACCGAAAACGAAACCGAAATTTTTGAAGACGTATCAAAATATTCAAAATTACTGCTTTCACATCAAGCACAGCTACAGGCGACTAAAATAAAAAGATGTAGAAACGAAACGAACAAAGTTACAAAAATATGTACAAAAGTCTTTATTGACTAAAAATTAAGATAGTATGTTCATATTTTTGTGATGTTGGCCTTATCGAATTTTTTGTAGTTGCCATATGTAAACTTTACTAGTTTTTAATTAATTAGGCAGCCTGTTAAATAGTTCGACCTCGAACCTCGGAAAAAAATTAATTCCTTCACTCGATCTTATGGAACAATAAAAACACCAAAACAAATAATTACCTCATTTTTTTACAAAATACCTACTTGGATAAGTTTTACAAAATACTCAATTTTTCTAATTTAAAACGGTAAATAAATACCTGAATGACGGCTACTTGTCGAAATATTTGGACATAACAAACTATGTTCATTTCACAACCACATCTTCATTCACGGGCACATTAACTGACATTTATGTATGTAAATTATAATGTTATCTTATATTGAATGAATAAATAAACTAAACTAAACTAAACTATTTTGGAGTCTTTAGGAATGATACACACACGCACCAAGTTAAGACGTTTATTCCATTTCACCACGAGTTTACAGTTCGTATTACAGTATCTATTTTACAAACAATGTGCCACGGCCGCGAGTCGTAGAAGAAGAAAAACCTGAGAAAATTCTATTCAGTGTCACAGGCCATCTTGTCGTAACCGGCCAATCAACGTCGACCGCCAGGCGCGCGTGAGCGTTGATTGGTCGGTTCAAACCGTGGTGCACAGATAGAGATAATAATAGTGGCGGGATGATGCGGCGGCGCTGCTGGTCGCTTAATAGCGCCACATCACCCCCCCACGGAGAGATAAAGCTCCACACAAGTGGAGATAAGCTACAACATAATACATGGAGATAAGCTATACGACGTTAATGGGAATTGGGATTAGGGATCGTATGGGATTTTGAATTTGACTTTCCTGCCAGACCGTGTGGAATACTCAGCTCGAGGCGGAGCAGTTGATGCATGTGGAGACACGACTGGCATCGGTGGGGTGGCATGAGGGTCCAGAGTAACCGGCGGCGATGAGTGCGATGAGGGCGGGGCCGGGGTGATGGTGGGCGGCCCGCAATTGGCGGCGGGGCGAGCAGGATCGGCAGGCTCTTCGGCGACGACATGCGCCGGCTTTAATCGGTCGCTACTCACCTCTACCTCTCGACCTCTTATGTTGAGGGTCGCCGTTTTGTCCCTCATGCGCAGGATCCGGTAGGGACCTGAATAGGGCGGTTGCAGCGGGCGGCGCACTGCGTCTTCGCGTAAGAACGCGTGGGTGGCCGATGACAGTTCTTTGAAAACGAAAATGGCTTGCCGGCCGTGACGTGAGGCGGGCGCGGGGCGAAAATGAGCCATTCTTTCGCGCAGCTGACTCACGTAGTCTGCGAGGTCAGTTGGGCGCTCTGTTGCGGTGGGCGGAACGAGCAGTTCGCCGGGGAGGCGCAAAGGCTCGCCGTAGAGCAGCTCGGCGGCAGAAGAGCCGATGTCCTCTTTGAGGGCGGTGCGCATGCCAAGGAGCACCAGGGGCAGCGCTCTGACCCACGAGTCGCCGTGGCACATCAGAGCGGCCTTGAGCTGGCGGTGGAGTCGTTCCACCATGCCGTTGGCCTGTGGATGGTAGCTCGTGGTGCGCATCCTGGTGGTGGCGTGCAGGTGCATGAGCCGCTGGAAAAGAGAGGACTCAAACTGGCGGCCCTGGTCGGTGGTGACGACTGTCGTACACCGAACCGGGATATCCATCCGCTGATGAATGTGTCGGCGACTGCCTCTGCAGTCATAGTTGTCATGGGCCAGACCTCTGGCCAGCGCGTGCTGCGGTCGACGGCGGTGAGACAGTAGTTGTAGCCGTTGCACGGAGGAAGGGGACCGATGATGTCCAGGTGAACGTGGCGCAGTCTCGACGATGGCGTGTCGAAGTGCCCGAGGGGCGTCGAGACGTGTCGCGTCACTTTGCTGCGTTGGCAGGGCACGCAGTGTCGCACCCACTCGTGGCAGTCCTTGTTCATGCCGGGCCACACATAGCGGTCGCCGACAAGTTTAGAAGTGACGCGCGCGCCGGGGTGACTCAAACCGTGTAGTTTGTTGAACACCGCGCGGCGGTAGGGGGCGGTGAGAAATGGGCGGGGCTTACCGGTCGAGACGTCGCAGGTGAGTATGCAGTCCGTCCCTGGTATGCAGACCTGCTCCAGCTTGAGAGAGGATCCGTTTGATCGACGAAGGCTGGCTAGCTCGTCGTCGGTCTCTTGTGAGGCGGCGAGGGCGACGTAGTCCTCCTCGAGCGAGATCGCCTCTATCCGCGACATAGCGTCCGCCACTACGTTGTCCTGGCCGGGAACATGTACTATGTCGGTAGTGAACTGGCTGATGAATGACAGCTGGTTGAGCTGAGCGGGTGGCAGTTTCTCGCGGCGCTGGTGAACGCGTATACGAGGGGTTTGTGGTCGGTGTACACGGTGGCGTGCTGTGCTTCCAGGATGTGGCGGAAGTGCTGGACGCTCTCGTAGACTGCTAGCAGCTCGCGGTAGTAAGCGGGCCACTCGCTCTGCGCTGCGGTAAGTTTCTTGCTAAAGAAGGCGATCGGCTGCCACGCATCGTTAATACGTTGCTGCAGGCAGGCGCCGACCTGGGTGCCGGATGCGTCAGTGAAGAGGGCGAGCGGCGCCGAGCCGACGGGGTGAGCGAGGACGGTGGCGTTGCGAGGCTCACTTTGCAAGCTTCGAAGCATGCTCCAGCTCTGGCGTCCATGGAAACGGCTTGGCTCCTTGTCCTTGGTAGTGGCTAAGGCGTCGATCAGGGGTGCTTGCAGTTCTGCTGCATGGGGCAAGAAACGTCGTAGTAGTTGATCATGCCGAGGAACCTCGCAATCCCTGGATGGTTTTGGGAAGCGGGTAATCTTGCAGGGCTTGGATGCGTTCTGGGTGGTTGCGTACCTTCTGCGCTGATGTGGTAGCCCAGGAAGACCAGTTGGTCTGCGCCAGGTGACACTTCGAAGGGTTCACGACCACACCGTAGTCCTGAAAGTCGCTGGAACAGTGTGCGCAGGTGCTCCACGTGCTGCTCGGCGTTGCGAGAAAAAAACCAGGATGTCGTCTACATAAGAATAGGTAAATCCAGGCCCTGTGTAACCTCATCATGAACCGTTGGAATGTTGACCGGCATGCGTAAGCCGAGGTCATGTAGGGAAATTCAAACATTCCAAACGGAGTGGTGATGGCAGTTTTCTCTATGTCTGCCTCGAAGACAGGAATTTGCTGGTAGGCCTTATCAGGTCAATCGAGCTGAAGATGGTGCAG
>NC_133478.1:3410504-3445696 GCF_025370935.1 Choristoneura fumiferana
GAGCACCGTTAATCATCTTAACGCTGGTAGTTTAAGGAAATAAACTATAAAGACATTCATTATTTCCAGTTATGGACATATACTTCCAAATGGTTATCCGGAGTTACTACCTCGAGATGTCGGTCGAAGATCCGAAGCCACATGTTGCCACTAGATACTAAGATTACAAGGTGGACCTCTTGCTCGTAAACTTCATATTTATGCGTGATCTAGGCGACATCAAAATGACTTTTTATGCATAAGACCAAAGCAATGACAAAGCAAACATGCCAACAGGCCACACAAGTTTAAAAAATTCAGTTTTTATATTTTTTAATAAGTTGTGTTTTATATTAATTAACTAACAAAACTACATAATACTTATTAATAAGTTAATAATATAATGCAATGTATGATAGTTAAAAAGTACATGGAACATTAAATTTGTTTTCTCATAATTGAAGTGAAATGAAGAGTTTAAAACTTATTTACCTATAAAAAATAAAAAAATAACTCATTCTACTCTCTACTTAACTATCAACCCTCGCCTGCGGCTCGGGTGGTTCTGAACGTCCCGTCTGAAATTAAGCGTTTTATGTTAAAACATGGCCAATAGAATAAAATCGTGTATTAGTAAAAACAAAATGTTTTTCACTTTTGAATAAAAAATATATTTAGATTGACATTGTTGTCTTATTTTTTTACTTTAGTTGCAATACAATCTGAAACACTTATCTTTTATTTGAAACTAATTTGTGCTCGCGGCTTCGTCTTCATAGCTTTTACTCCCATGAAAATCTTAGGTAAGTACTAATCTTATAGATACCTAAATTCGATTTTTCTCAAATTATGGGTACCTATGTGTCTAAGATTTGGATGAAATTTGGTAAGTATGTTAATTGCTGAACGTCTGAATTAACACTTGGGCTACTTTTTATCTCCATATTACAGGGGGTTGGGATAAAATCTCGAAATCTCACTCACACCTAAACTTTAAAACGAATGGATGGAATTGGATATTTTTTTTATGCATAGAGAGTGAAACTTTGATGCCGGTGACAGCCGTACAATGTCAAGCTTCATACAGTGTTTTTATCTAGATTATAGAAAATCACTAACAACTTATTGGCCTCTTTAGTTAACGGATATTTATTGACACTTGAGACGGCCAGTACTTATTTATAAAAACACCCTATATGTCAATTTGCGTCATAATGACGTCACCGGCATCAAAGTTTCGCTCCCTGGACTTATGCAGATAGCCTGGATGTAAGGAATAACACATCTATAGGTTAAATTTTATCTCGATAGTTTCTCTCAATCATCGGTCTTAGATTTATGAAATTTAACACAAATTTTCCCATGAGATTTTTCCTATGACGGGATATCTATGTGACATTCCAAAAAGAGAGACGTTTAAGTTTTCAAAACTTCGTCATAACCACACATAACCACAAATAGTGTATAACGTAAATAAATACTTCGACGTAATATAAGAACTCCCGTGGTATTTTTAATTTATAAAATCCGGGAATTCCAAATCGACTGCCAGATCTAATTTTTTACGTGAGCGAAGCCACGGGTAAAGGTTAGTTCTACAAATCCCAAATCTACTTTTACTCGTTTACTCGGAGGCCCGTAATTGCCTTTTTAGGGTCCCGTACCCAAGGGGTTCCAACGGAACCCTATTACTGAGACTCCGTCTGTCTGTCTGTCCGTCCGTCTGTCACAGGGCTCTATCTCTTGAGTCGTAATAGTTAGACACTAGAAATTTTCACAGATTATGTATTACTGTGGCCGCTATAACAACAAATACTAAAAACGGAATAATATAAACATTTGAGGGGCGCTCCCATACAACAAACGTGATTGTGTTGTATAATCGCTTTAAAAATAAATAATTAAATTAAAATAAAATAAATATTTAAGAGGGGCTCCCATACAACAAAGTCGATTTTTTTGCCGTTTTTTTTCTAATGGCTAATGTTGTATAGACAATGGTACGGAACCCTTCGTGCGCGAGCTCGACTCGCACTTGGCCTATTTTTTATTTCCAAAAGTTGGCCTGCTCCCGAGGGAGTAATGGTTATTGGAAACATGCGAGGAAATCGAATATAACTGAATGCGTACATAGTGATACCCCTCACATACCTATGTGCATATAAATGAAAAATTATCTAACAAAAACACCCGCAATAAAGATGGATTTATATGCTATAATAACGTGGATCGCCATGTGTTTTGTCCGCACTGGGCCCGCGTGGGAATTACGGTCCTAGCCCTCTCGTTGTTACAGGAGGCCTGTGTCCAGCAGTGGGAGGTATAACGGCTGGGATGATGATGATGATGATTGTGTTTTGTACCGGCCTTTTGACGTTCTTTTATAATAGTACCTACTAGCGTGGAATTAATATTTTCGTTCGGCAGTCTGGTGACTCTGCATGTTAAGTGAGACAGCAGGGCTACTACGAAACTCGAAGTTCGTATCGTACCGTCCCTCTCGCTCTCGTATTAAATAGTGTAAGTGTCAGAGGGACTGCACGTCACGATTTTCGAGTTTCGAGTTTCGTAGCAGCCCTACAGGCGCGAGTTAGTCCTTCGCGTGGCATGCGCGCTGACATGTAGCGTTCACAGCCTTTACCATCCTGGTCATTACTGACGTGACGTCACAAATTTCATTATTTACACAATTTAAATTTATTAAACAACCCAGTGCGAATCGAGTTGTTATGGTACCATGCCACTGGTACAGTCAACGTCATAAATAAGTGATCATTTCTGTACCTTGTCGCTTTCAGCCGTTACACAGTTTCGTATGGCTTTTCAAACATGACGTTAAAGTGACAAGGTACAAAAGCGATCACTTATTTACTAGTATGATGTTTGACTGCGTTGAACGGGATATTTGTGATGCTCTCTACGACACAGAAAGTCTAAACAGCTTAATTTAGCTAGATCATTCTTATCATGTAGGTTTAAATAACGACATCTATATATGTATTCTTATGATTTAGCCTACTGAGTCATTGTGCCTACTTTCAATCAACTACCAAAGAAATGAATACATAACTTAATTTTCTTACAATGTGAAAAATCGGATACGTATTTGTAAATGATTTGGTACTTATGAATTGATTTACTTTACCATAACGGACACATTTGTCCACCATTGTAAGTGGTAGTAAGCGGCAGAATCCCCGGTCTCAATCAAAATTAATTAATAAAGTACTCATAATGAATAATCGGAAGCAATAAAAAAAACAATTCAACGAACAAGCCGCAAGGCCAGGGCCGCCCGCCAGCCAGACTGAGGAAGTCACACGTTAGTCCATCACTGAGCGCCGCCAAAACTACGTCTCTGCCTAATCTGTGCAGCGTACGAAATTCAAAACAAACCAAAACCGCGGGAATGTTCACTTTTTTTAATTTTATTTTTTATTCCCCTGTTGTGCTGTGATGATGCCAGTGTTGAATTCAGTTTTATATTCCCGCCTTGTATTCTGGAAAGCGTATGCGACAAAAATAGATGCCGTCCACAAATTGTTATAATTAAACTGTATGTAAATAGAGTTGAGGCCGGACGCGTTCACGATCGCGTTGTAAATAAACGTGCGGAATTTTTTTTTCTTAAAAAATGTGCAAAAGAACGATAAAGTGTAGTGCCGCTGAATGATTATGCATTTAGGGGATATTGTTGTGGAAAGTGTGGATGAAGAAAGAGGACTATTTTTGTGACATCTCTATTTATTATTGTGAACTAGATGCGGTAAGTGCAAGTACTGTGTAAAAAAAAATACTAAGATACGCAATGATTTTTTTTTTTTTTTTTATTCGACTGGCAAACGAGCAATTGGGTCACCTGATGGTAAGAGATCACCACCGCCCATAAACATCTGCAACACCAGGGGTATTGCAGACGCGTTGCAGAGGCCTAAGATGGGATACCTCACGTCATCACGTGCCAATAATTTCACCGGTTGTCTTACTCTCCACGCCAAAACACAACAGTGTAAGCACTGCTGCTTTACGGCAGGATTAGCGAGCAAGATGGTGGTAGCAATCCGGGCGGACCTTGCACAAGTTCCTACCACTGAATTTTGAGTTCATCAAGTTATTTTTTTAAATTTTACTCGCCTATATATTTTTGCACGTGCCATAATCGCAAGGTTACGCCATAAACTCAAAGTTATGATGAAAACAATGTTATTTTCCGTGGGAATATTGTTCATAGAGTTTACGTCATATCAT
This sequence comes from Choristoneura fumiferana, assembly GCF_025370935.1. Taxonomy (NCBI): domain Eukaryota; kingdom Metazoa; phylum Arthropoda; class Insecta; order Lepidoptera; family Tortricidae; genus Choristoneura; species Choristoneura fumiferana. The sequence goes on from NC_133478.1 coordinate 3,414,732, forward strand.
AAAACGTGTTTAAACCACATTCACGATTCAAATCGTTACAGCTTAAAATCTGACTCGAAACATGGACATTCTATAATGGATCTGGGGATAAAAACAGTGAAACTTTGTGTTAAAAATTACGCTAAAAATTAAAAAAGGTGATGCCAATTTGGGGGGCCCATGGGTAAATTATGTCACACCAACATGATCCTTTTTAACCCCTCTCTCCTTCATGCCACATTGGTACACTTATATACCTAGTGCCATCCACGAAGACGCATGATTTTGTCAAAATTAGACATTATTGACATTGTAATAAGAACCACGGCACGCGTCATCGTGAATGACTCTACCTATAAACACTACAATTGTCTTCTTAATAATAATATGTCAAAGTAAGTGTGTTTTTTAATGCGTCAAAAATTGGCAGACCTAAATACTTATGTACCTAACGTAGATTATATTATGTATCACCCCGTATTGACTTCTTAGACCCTCTAACAATTCCATAGAAGTCAGTCCATCTTACACATCTAACACGCCTTTAGGTTAGGGTCACCAATGAGGCATTTTTAGGGTTTCGGTACGCAAAAGGTTTTTAATTAAAATGAAAAATGCGAGCATAGTAGCAATTACCTTTCACATTTTTAGCTCCCGACGCAAAAAGAGGGCTGTTATAAGTTTGACCGCTATGTGTGTCTGTGTCTGTCTATGGCACCATAGCTCTTAAACGGGTGGAGCGATTTGAATGCGGTTTTTTTATTTGAAGGCAAGTTTTCTAGCAATGGTTCTTAGACATGTTTAATCAAAATCGGTTCAGCCGTTTTTGAAATATTGAACTTTGAAGTGACAAAGTCAGGGGTTTTCCAGCTTTTTGTTGGTTAGGTTATTTTTAACTCTCGACGCAAAAAGAGAGATGTTATAAGTTTAACCCCAATGTCCGTCTGTCTCTCTCTCTATGGCATCGTAACTCTCATACGGACAGACCGATTTCAATGTGTTTTTTTATATGAAAGCGTCTTTCCTCGTAGTGGTCCTTAGATATGTTTGATAAAAATCAGTACAGCCTTTTTTGAGATAGAACTTTGAAATGATAATGTCGGGAGTTTGCAAATTTTTCATGTTGGTCTGATTGTGTCATGTTGCTAAAATGTATTCCTTATTTCTGTCCATTGTAAAGGTTGCCTGGAAGAGGTCGCTCTGAAGCGATAAGGCCGCCTATTGCTTACCTTAGAAAATCTCTATGTATATACCTGTGTTTTCTGTACTGCTTACTGTGTTGGTGTGCAATAAAGAGTATCATAAGTTCAATGTGGTTACATTAATAATTACATCGAAAGAAAAGAAAGAAATACATTTATTCACAACACAGCAATGGACAACACTACACAAGACCCAACAATATTATTAAGTAGGATAGTATAGATAGGTAGTAAGATAGTAGTGTCATTGCGGTTGTGAATCGGACACTGGCTCAGCATAATGCTGAGACGTTAAGGGGCTACCCGAGGTTTTCATCGATTTTTGACAAGTTTTGAATCGTATCTCCTACTTTTGCACTACATATAGAATTATAAGTCAAACGGCTATCGGTTCTCCAATCTTTTATCTCCATTTTTTTCTACCGGATTTTGAATAAAATGAATACTTAATGTTGTATGATTTTTTTAAACATTGTCTGAAAAAACACTTATTTCGTATCTCTATTGACGTGAAAGATCTAACATATACGAAATCTACATATTTGGGTTCGTCTTTGACGTCTCTAATAACTGGTCGAGGGTTTTCATTTGAAACTAATTAACACAAAAGTTATGGCCAGAAAACCAGTTTTTTGGCCTAAAATTGTTCAACTTTGATGCCAAATATCTTAAAAAACAATGAACTTTGACGTAAATATGGGATACTATATTGCTTAAAGCCGTTGTTGTTAATATAATAAGCTACAAAAATCATTAGAAAACTAAGGAATTCAGATCGAAGGTCATTGGGGCATGGGATCCCCTTAAGAACGCCCCAGCGCTGATTTTCAGCCAGCACCATCGAGATATGTCAACGATGACACGAAGAATTGGCCTTCAGAGGACGCTGCTCGGTCGTCGGTGCGTCAACCTTTTTATTTATTGAAGCTCTATAAAACAGAAACTGTGGAAGAGATAGTGTCAATAATTATTTTAGACGACACGAGACGCTTAAATGGCTTATTAAAGCCATTTTCGTACTCTGCTTGTTCTGTAACGAATAATGAATCGACGCTCAAGTTAATTAAGACTCAAAATAAATTATGATACTCAATAAAATGGCAAGAGGCTAAAAATAAAAAGAAATAAAGAACCCTCCTGCCTTAAAAATATGAGAAATTTGTTTAAGAAGAAGGAGAAGAAGATTGATTTATTTGCCAACATGAACAATATAGGATAGGCACACAGAATACAAATAAACAATAAATTAACTTAGACTCTGAGCCCAATGTGTTTTTCATCCTAAGGCTCAGAATCATTTGTAAACATCAAAGACTATTTCCAATTACAAGTCAATGTAACAATGAGACTTATCATTTTTAATTTGATGAAAGTATTGTCATAAAAATGGTACAGTTATCTGCGTTAATATCTGCCACAGCGGAGTGTGCACAAATATCTGACACGCGTTACCGGCCCTAAAAATAGAGTCGAATCAGATATTTATGTTCGTCAGATTGGTTGTTTTGTCAGATTGGTGCTGGTTGCTTTACGATACGACTAAATGGTCCACCATTTATCATAATGAATGTGAATGACGTTTCATATACGCACCTTTAAAATTAAACTGAAATAATTCGATTTTTTTCCTTTTCAAAACTCAACCACATTGTGTTTCATTTAAAGTTTATTTTGGAAATGTGAATATATAAAATTGTTTCAGTTTAATTTAAAAGGTGCATGTCTCCTAATGCGAACCGCTAAGAAGTGGAAATCGCTCCCATCGTCGAGTCGTAAGTTGTATATATCTAGAAATAACTACAGACGATGGGGTCGGGTCGTAAGGGATGGGATGGGGTTCATGGGGTCGTAGGCTACGACTCTTCAAGGATTAGTGAAGGCTGCTGAACCGGTAAGATACACATTTGGCACTGCACTCTTCATCAGGTGGGATAGGGGTCAAATGAGGGGTTAGTTTTATGTTAAAAAAAACGAAACCACTTTGTTTTATTTTTATTCATCATCCCAGCCTAAATACGTCCCACTGACACAGGCCTCCTCTCAGAACAAGAGGGCTTGGGCCATAGTTCCCACGCGGGCCCAGTGCGGATTGGGAACTTTTATTTTAACTTTTATTTTTATTATTACGTTTTAACTAATTATTATTGCTCTAATCTCAAAATATGAACTTAAAAAAAAACGAACAAAAGATACAAACAGCGACATTCACGGCGAGCTGTAAAAAGCGAAGTTTTGCAAGAAGCCGCTTTGGTTCCGTTTTTTTGCCACGTTCATTATACTTACGTAAGATTTTTGGCACACTGTACAATGGAAATCAAACATATCTTTAGACTTTACAATACAAAACAATTCTAAATTTCAAATATGGAGTGACAGCGACAGGGTAGTAAAGTGTACTCTTAAATACATCTTTGACTTCTACTGTACATAAAAGAGTCTGACATGAGTCTAGCACATAACTCAAACCAGCGGCTTGACACAGTGCAAAATTATTTATTTATTTCATATCATCTCAACCTCTGTAACATCTTTGAAATGACGTATCTAACTAATATAAACGTTACATTTTAAACCATATGAATATGGCATGTAGAATCACAATTAAATTATATTGATGAACAAATAAGCTTTTCAAAATCAGTTACAGAGTTCTAGAACATAATATTTGAACATGTGTATACAACAGCTGGTATCATACACGCCAGTCGATGGAGCCTTGAAGAAAGGTACATAATAAATAATGGACCAGCTACCGATAACTACTAAGTTGTTGAACGATAGAGATGTAGAGTGTTTGGAAAATACAAATTCCTACAAGAACATATTAATGTAAAAACGCGTCAAGTCGACAAAGATGTTTCGTCCGTTTGTCCATGAACGGTAGTGAAATAACATAAACAGCCAAGTCTCGAAGGAGAATCATTTAAGTAAAAAATGCTTTCACTATATGGCTAATAAACCGGCCAAGAGCGTGTCGGGCACGCCCAAAATAGGGTTCCGTAGCCATTATGACAAAAATACGAAATATTTTTCTAAGGATTTCGTACTTTATATGGAATCTTCCAAGTTTAGGTATATTTTATACCTTAGGCTGCTATTTACTCTTAAACTATTAATAATTCTCAAGCAAACTTAGCCGTTATAGTTTTCCTTGAAAGTTTGATATACTACCATTCTGAATTTTTTCAAATTTTTCCACCCACCTGTTTAGATTATAGAGGAGGGGGGGACGCTCAACTTTAATGAAAATTTGCACTTTAAAGTTGAATATTTTGCAAACAAATCACTGAACCGAAAAACCGTTGAAGCAACCCCCTAATTCAACCCAGTAATTTTAAAAGACCTATCCAACGATACCCCACACTACAAGGTTGGATGAGAAAAAAAAAATCACCCCCACATTTTTCTTATTAATTTTATTGTACCATTTTGTCGGCATAGTTTACATACATATTCGTGCAAAATTACAGCTTTCTAGCATTGATAGTCCCTGAGCAAAGCCGCGGACGGACAGACAGACACAGACATGGCGAAACTATAAGGGTTCCGTTTTTGCCATTTTGGCTCCGGAACCCTAAAAAGTCGACCAAGTACATATTTGCAATTATCTATGAATTTTCAGTGCCATCCATATTGGTAGTGGGTGTCCATTTTCTAGATAGAGATGGAATGCGAACTCCATTCGCCTATAACTTCTATATTTTTCAACAGATATTGATGATTTTTACGTCACTCGTTTAACGAGTAGGTAATTTGCCAATTTTGTGTCACGTTTAGCTATTTTAAGAGACTTAAATCATGTATTTAATGTTTATTCTATTCTGTTCTATATTCCGTATTGGTTCAGCAGTGTAGGCGTGGAAACGTAACAAACCGACGAGTTGCTTTCACATCCTTATCCTAACCAATTGCGAAACTAATTCGGTCTGTCTGTCTGTTTCAAGAAACAGACAAACAGACAGACAGGCAATCTTCTTCACACTTAAAACGCTGAAGCGACTTGGAAGGGGTTAAGTGTAAATAGGTGGTTTTGAAGTTTTTAACTTTGGTATGGTATTTGGTAAAGTTATATATTTTAGTTTGACTCCCTAGGAAGGACAAAGGACAGTTTTTGTCAGAATTTTTCCAATTTCCGGGATAGCAATAAACAAATTGTAGCGGCTCTTTATAGCGGTCCGAGGGTCACCAACGGTGCGCTGAAAATCAGCGCTTGCGCTGGCAGGGTGTTTATTAGTTCAGCATTATACTGAGGCAGCAGGGCTACTACGAAACTCGAAACTCGAAGTTCATGTCGTGCGGTCCCTTTGACACTTATACTATTTAATACGAGAGCGAGAGGGACGGTACGACACGAACTTCGAGTTTCGAGTTTCGTAGTAGCCCTGCAGAGTCCGATTCACAACCGCAACGACACATACTTTCCTACGTGTTGTCTATTTGTACTTAATACTATTTTTTCTTTCTTTCAAATTCTTGCCGAAGGCTAGTTAATAATATTAATTTGTATATGGATGTGTAGCTTGCCCAGAAATAGTTTAAGGGCCGGCCTTCTAACCTTCGTCTCGGTCTTGACCGGCAGATCGATAACACCCAATCAATCAGGGGGGAAACCCGCGAAGCATAATATTATTAAGAAATGCATCATCAAAAGTGCCTAGAGATATGTTTTATCCCTATTATAACATTTAATGAATTACTGGGCACAAATAAAATATCAAACGTTCTCTAAATAAAAAAAAATGTTAAAAACGTGGTTGAAAAGTGCAGAAGCTGTATTTTTAGATTTATTAGTCTTTCTTTGTTTATTTGTTAAATTTTGCATCCCTGGTTTGGTAGATTTTAGTAAAACTCAATGCAATTTATGCATTTTTTTTGTACCTCAGACGAAGCGAAATAAATTAATTTTGAATTTGAACAGTTCAATATAATAGGTTGGCTACTGAGTCAAAACATCTGTGTCTAGAGATAATAAGTACCTATCCCAAGACTTTTTTCATGTTTGTATTCTGACGTTTTCTGACAAGTTTATTATGGCTTTTTCTAGCCTCATAAGTCATAAGGTATGAATCTTAATAAGGTTCATACTTCTAACAGTAATATCAATTACATTTAGCTTCAAATTCGGATAGTCAGCATTCGATAAGGATCTAACGAGTCCAGAACCCCAAATGTAAGTTTTGGTAATAATTTCACAAAAAGCTTTATTAAAAAAACGAAATTATTACGGGATTAAAAAGGGGTTTTATTTGTTAAATTGTCATGGGAATTCTCAAAATTTACGTCATGGATTTCAGTAACGTTTGCATATAAGTCACCATCAACAAATTTCATGCTTCAATTCTAGCAGTTGAGATTTGGAGACTTTATTCCGATGCCGTGGAAATATTAGGATAAAAAAGTAACCTTTGCAACTAGTATTCACCAAATTTCATTCAACTCCGTTCAGCCGTTTTAGCGTGAAAGAATAACAAACATACACACTACGACTGCGATGTCATTAACATCGTCATCATCTTCATATCAGCCGTAAGACGCCCACTGTTGGACATAGCCCAATCCCCTTCCCCCCCCCACCTCCAGATGTTTAACGTCCTTCAGCCAAAATGATTGATAGCTGCATTGAGACAAATCATCTGTCATAGAAACAACAGTAACTTCCTTAAGATATATCCCCATAAGAAAGCGAAGGTCACGGGCTACCTACAGTTCGAAGGTTGTAATGTGTTTTGGCGCCGCTCGGCCGGCCGTGGGCGACTCCCAGACGCCGATCTGGGTTGCCATGTGAGAAAAGATGCACACACGATTGAGCTGAAAAGGGTTCTAATTTTTCACCGAAAATATTTTTCTCAAACCGTTCATTTCCAATTGTTTCATATTTATTATATTTAGCCTGCAACTGTGTCCCACTGTTGGGAAAAGGCTCCCCTTTTGACCTCTTCATCTCCCTATCTATGAGCTGGGCCTTTCTCTTAAAAGTTGTACCTCTAACTTTTTTCTGGGATTTTGAAATTTTTATGTGACATCTACGTATGTACTCAGAATCACGTGTACTATCGATTTTAATAAATGAAAAAGTCCCAAATTTGCATATATTTTTTGTACTTCCGTTCCGTTACTCAGGTCACTCATAGTGTATATGGGAAAGGTAACGGAATGGAATACAAAATTTTGGGACACTTTTTCACCTATTAAAATCGACAGTGCTCGTGATTCTGAGTAGATGTAACATAAAAATTTCAAAATCCCAGGAAAAAGTTAGGGGTACAACTTTTAAGAGAAAGGCCCAGCTATATTTAGCCTCTCGCTCAGTTACGCGTTCAGGTCATCATATATATGGAGTCCATATGAATAATGACCTGGACACGGAACATCGTCCATATACGAACGATTTTTTTAACTCTTTTTATTTAGGTACAATCGAGCAAACTTAATCATACAATCAAACCTTAGTGCAACTAATGTCATGTTGACATCCCATAATTTTGCCAAAGAAATCAGAGTAAATATGATTATTTAAACATTCCACCCTGGTACAGTCAGCATCAAAAGTAGGTAGCGGATCACTTTTTGACTCTGTCGCATTGACATATTGACTATATCTTGCATGGCGTTTAGTGCATGGCTGTAAAACGACAAATTATGAGTGTATAGCTACTTTTGATCCTGACTGTACATGAATCAGTTCGTTTGACTATACTTCCGGATTGTTATAAAACTAGCCTAAAGGTAAAGGGTTCTACGGTATGGCCCGGAAATATATAATTTTTGTAAAAAAAACTATTAGAGTTCCGTAGGCCAAAATTGAAAAAACCGAACCCTTATAGTGTCGTCATATACATCCGACCGTCGGTAGGTATGTCACAGATTTTTTACACAAACTATAAAAATACGTACTCAATAAATAAGATGAAAGGTAGGTACTTATTGTTGAAATTATGAACACCTAGAACACTTTCAAACCGATATTGGTAAAGTAAAGAATAAACATTCCGTAATGTAGAGAGATGATTCCGTTACACTTGTATAGTATAATAGTAGATACCAACATTACCATCTATGAGTGGTAGCTATAAAATAAATGAGCTATGACTTTCATTCGTTGGCAAGCATGCAATTTATACAAAATCACGGCTGCGTCACTATTAAAGCTTTATTTAAACGGCGCGATAGATATCACGCGAGTTCAATTTCATTGCTGCACAGAATATAACAGTGTACATTGCAGGGCCGCGAAACAACAAATCTTTAAGTGATCGGTCATTGGCAGCAATGTACTGCAAATTCACGAAATTTGTAGCACTAGAGAGGCTTTTTAAACACGTTATTAGGAGTAATACAGAGGTACAGGATAGAGACGCGAGGAACTATCTGAAACATAAACAACCAGTCATCACAGGAAACAAGAAGAAAACAGATCTACAAAAAACCGACCGGTCCCGCGGACTGTAGGTAGAGTTCCGTATTAACGGCAAACTTACGGCAAATATAAAATATGACCATTACGTGGAAAGCGTATAATATTGCTGTTATAATTTACAAATAAAGGGTTCCGTGCCTTGACATTAGCCGTTTTCAAGCAAAAAAACGTCTGGAACTGAGATGAGAGCTGAATTGCCTCGGAGTTAGATCAATGATCAATGGTTTAAAGATGAAATATTTTATTAAATTAAAGAATATTTAAAATAATAATTCTCATTATCCCACGTTTACATTGATCTAAAAATTATAATAACCTAACAAACAAAAAGTTGGAAAACTACCGACATCGTCACTTCAAATAAAAAATACGCATTCAAATCAGTTCACCCGTTTAAGAGCTACGGTGCCACAGACAGACACACATAGCGGTCAAACTTATAACACCCCTCTTTTTGCGTCGGGGGTTAAAAACTACTTATTACCATGTCTATGTAAAGCAAAACCAATCTTTCATTTCTATCAAATAGTTACTAACACACAAAAGGACGTCAAACGATGGCAATATGCAAAAGATGGTAACACTGGGTATTTCTATTTGATTACGTTTCTTTGAGAGTAAATTGAATCGAGAGTGTACGACACAAGGGGCTTGATGTGTTACAGATTGATTTTTCTTATTAGATAGGTTAAGAGCGTTTATACCTGCTGAGCTGGCAACGTTGCATTTTTGTTAGTTTTTCTCGATTATTCCACAAAAATTAATGAAAATTAAAAATGTGGTCTGTTAGAACTCTTCTTAATATATAAGTTAATGTGACTTTTATACACTCCTACACCCACACACACTCACTTACATACACATATTCGCGCGCGCGTGCGCGCTCGCATACACATTCGCACATAAACTTGTTTACTTTTTTGCATGCACCTTCAGGATTGTTTATAGTTAGTTAATAACTTAATTTGTGGTAAACATACATAATTGTTAGCGTATTTATGTTGTTACTGTTTTTCTAATAAGTTACTCGCACCCGCAGACGTCCAAGATACAGGCTCAGCCTAGTTTGGAGTCTGATGGATATTTCTTTTGTATTGGCTATGTTTATTTAAATAAAGTATTTTGTATTTTTTTTTTGTATTTTTTGTATTTTTATATTCTTTAAAAACGAACATATGTTTATCTCCATATTATAGCGATATTTTGCCTCTGTGAAAACACTCATTCCTTCATAGCTCGTCTCCTAAACATGCTAGAAGTATACATTACAAACATTTTTAAGCAACGTATCACGGTTGTGTTCTGAGTTACGAGACAGAATAACAACATTTAGAAGTTGATTGTCCAAACTGAGTTGGTTAGAGTTAGTCCTGGTTTTCTAGGTCTTACTACCTACGAACTAATTTTATGATCTAAAACATTGTGACCTACAAACCAAGTTTGTTTTTCGTATAATGCCATCCCATTCACGCTTATATATCATGCCTATAAATAAATAAATATCATGGGACACTTGACACTAATTGACCTAGTCCCAAACTAGGCAATTAAACTTGTACTATGGATACTAGGCAATGGATAAACATACTTATATAGATAAATGAATATTAAATATCCTAGACGCGAAAACAAACATTCGTATTATTCATACAAATAACTGCCCCGGCCGGGAATCGAACCCGGGACCTCAAGCTTGCATTATGAGAAGGACGGCACGATACAGACTTACCCCCTTATTCATAAACGATCTTAACCTATATAAAATGCGCAAAATTCGTTTGCTTATCTGTCTACTTTGTATTGTTAAAAGGGACAAACATTTGTATTAACATAGGCTTGTTAAGTTTTATGAAAAGGTTAGCATTTAGGAGTCCGAGATTACGTCCCCAGAAACGCTTGTATTAGGTATGCGTATTATCTTCACATGTAAACAATTTAAATGGAAAAGATACTCGTATAAAAAAATGCAAACTATTGTACTTTAACTCAGCTTCACATTTTAATTCTTTTTCATTATTAATAAAGATATAAGTAAAATTCCTGTTTTTTGTTCATTGTGTACCCAAATTACAAAATAGAACGTCCAATCAACAATGGTTCGCCAGTATTTTGGACGCTCCTACTGCCCTTGAGGAGACCTCGAAACCTGAAGATTAGTGATCGCGTGCCGGTATGTGGTTAGTGGTTATTATATTCTTTTTGCGATAATTTGGCCTACTGGCCAGTAACATTATTAACACGAAGAAGGTTGTTGCTGAGGATTGTATAAGTACAGATGTAGTGAATAATGGGCATTTTCAGAAAAAAGTGTACCCTCTACTTTTTTTTAACCTAACAAATTTTGGATTATTTCTACTCAAAATCACTAGCACTATCGATTTAAGCAATAAAAAAATGTCCCACTTTTAATTGACAGTTTTGTGACGCAGTTAACCATCCATATATACTAATATTATAAATGCGAAAGTGTGTTTGTATGTTTGTCCGTCTTTCACGCCGTAACGGAGCAACGGATCGACGTGATTTTTGGCATAGAGACAGTTTATGGTCCCGAGAGTGACATAGACTACTTTTTATCCCGGAAAAATGCACAGTTCCCGAGGGAACAGCGCGCGATAACCGAATACCACGCGGCAGGAGCCGCGGGCAAAAGCTAGTACATACGAGTATATATTGTATGGACCGTCACAAAACTGACTAATAAATTTTGTATGGAAAATTAAGGATAATTCAGGCAAAACGGGTACATTTTTTCTGAAATATTTAAGTTAATACCTTTCTACCGTGAAAAATCGGAAAACACAACTATTTCCGAATGCTGCCGACGTGTCTATGAATTTTTGTAATAAATGTATAATACTGAGCAAAAAATCACCCTAGAAAAAGCAATATATTTAAATTAAATACTATTTACCAAATACAAAATCATATCCTAAACATACATACTTAATATAAAATAAAAACTAAATAATACTTAAGTGACAAGTTTTTATTAATAGGGTACTTTATTCATTAGTGAAAAATGTCAAACAACGATTTTGAAGTATCACACCCTCGTGATCAAATTATGTAAAGAACATTTAACAAAACATCACACAAAAATCGAAAAGAAAAACTTACGAGGTAACCACTAAATATATAATAAATAAATAAATATCTTGGGACAATTCAGTCCAATTGACCTAGTCCCAAAGTAAGCTTAGCAAAGCTTGTCTTATGGGTACAAAGCAACGGATAAATATAATTATATACTTAAATACATATTAAACAACCAAGACTCGAGAACAAACATTCGTATTTTTCATACAAATATCTGCCCCGACACGGGAATCGAACCCGGGACCTCAAGCTTTGTAGTCAGGTTCTGTAACCACTAGGCCATCTGGTCATCCAAACTAAACTAAATACATAGATTATTAATCTCTCTATGGGACCTTCCACCTTCCCCTACGCTGTCTTAAGGGGCACAGAGGCTGACTGAAGAAGCATGACGCATACGGACGTTTCCGAGAAAATACAATGGGAACGGATTATTCACTAGGTACCTACTTCTAAAAGGAATTTGACCATAGGTTAAAAACAAAGTTCCGAAGTAAAAGTGTATATTTTCAACTTTTCCACCCACAATTGTTTTGTTTTGTTGTTGATCAAATCGAGCTTGGCACCTGGACAATTTTGAGCGTAACGAGTATTAAAAAGTATAATTTTGTTATAGACAAATATTTTGATTTGATTCCGGAAATTACGCTACGCGGAATAAGAGCGGATGGATGATATCAGTTCGTCTGTTTTTAGGTCACTTTGCTGGTATTTTTAATATTCTTAATGGAATGAGATGAACGTAAGATATTTACATTAGATGTGGGAGATATTTTTATGTGGGGTTCACCGACTTATTTATGCAAGATGGGAATATAAAGATGATCTTTCGTTGTTAGTGTTATTGTGAATCTAGAGGTCTGAAGTTGCATCAAGCTATTTTATGGTGTAGATTAGTTTTGGTGAAATTGCATACGTCAGAAAACTGATTTACTTAGATACATTTTTAGAGCATTTAAAAAAGGTCTTCTAAGTTATTTGCTCCCTTAGTGCATAAAATAAGGTAATTTATTCTCAGCCCTCTACCCCTCTGCCCCTTTAGTTTTCAGCGATGCGTGAAATTGGTCTAATAAATAGTGAAAAAGCCTTTTCATATTATCGGACCCGATACCACTACATAGGCTACTACGAAATTCGAAAATCGAAGTTCGTGTCGTTCGGTACCTCTGACACTTATACTATTTATATTTATCGTTACTTATTGTTTAAAATACAATACAATTACTTTTTATTTAGTCTATTTAAGTTTATATTAGTGTTTAGCCCCCGAAAAAGGGGTGTGATAAATTTTACGCGTGCGTATTTATGATTACTCTCAAATGGAATGAACTTATAGTTCTGCCATGTTCGTCCGTCCGTCCATCCACGGCTTTAACCTTGACGATAAAGTGATAAAGTACCTAATTAAATGTATACTTTATTCTCTCAAAAATACCCTCGAATAACACAACACTGAAGAGTTTTTTTTTTAATTTTCAGGGACAGAATGGTGCTGCCAAAGCTAAAAAAATGTTGCTGGTACATGTCACTCCGGAATGGATGCCTATTACTGGCAACTTTATCGTCAGTAAGTATTAAAAAAAAAAAAACTTGTGGATATGGAGTAGAGGGAGCAATCTCTGTGTATACGAGTACAAAAGTCTCTGTCGAAAGGTGCTAAATAGGCGCTAAAATAAAAGAAAGATTTTATCGATAAACACATTAAAATCACACGATAATAATATAATGCTGTCGACAGTCGACCTTTTGTCGTGTTAGTTATTTTAGGATAAAATATTTACTAAATGATTTCAAACACTCATGCTAGGTACACTATAGCGCCACTCTGGAGGGATTTGGAACTGTTATATACTGCCTAATGCCGAACACTTTTTAACTTTCCCCCCCCCCCCATAAGAGACTGTTCTTCTTTCCCATAACACTCGATTTTAATGAATGAAAGTATCTCTTTTAGATGTATTGTAACAAAATCAAACTTATGCATTTACAATATTAGTAGAATTAAATTAAAATTGTAATCGTAAGTAAAGTTTTTGGTAAAAATTTAATATTTAATACAAGCTTTTTTTGCTGACTATACTTTTTGTTGACTCCTTTTATTGTCACCCAAACTACATTTGCGTGCCAAATTTCAAGTCAATGCCATTAACCGTTGAAGAGTTCCGTCCTCCGGAGACGATCCTGGCCGGACTACCAGGATGTCACTACCAGGCAATTTACATAAGTAAAGCTTGTAAAAAACAAGGCCTCGTATGGTAATAACCAACAATGTTTAATTTACAGCTATTCTGCGTGGCGGACATAGTCGCGGGCGCATGGAACCTGCCCCACTACGAGATGCCGGAAGATAACTTCATCGGTATGAGCATGGTCATGTTCTCCACATTGTCGCTGATTAGCAACGTCGTTATTCTTCTGGGGATATTAATGGTGAGTATACATATGAGAGAGAGAGAGAGAGAGAGAGAGAGAGAGAGAGAGAGAGAGAGAGAGAGAGAGAGAGAGAGACATTTATGTACACATATTCGGTAAACATTACTTTTTTTAATCTATTTCAATTTGAAAACTGTTACAATACCTGTAGATAGTTATAATTTTACTAAGTAGGTACTACTTTTAAATTAAAACTATGTTCTTACATAAAACTATCCTACAGTTAAAACACTTACATACCTATATTAAAACAACAATCATAATGAATAAACCTAAAACTTTCGTTGTCATTATCATCTCAACCTACATAGTACGTCCCACAGCTGGGCACAGGCCTTGTTCCAAAATGAGAGAGCTTGGGCCGTAGTTTCCACGTGGGCCTATTGCGCATCAAGAACTTCACATAACCATTCATTTGCTTCATAAGTTTGTGCAGATTTCCCACGATATTTTCCTTCACCGTAAAGCTCGTGGTAAATTTCTAATGTAATTTCGCACATGAATTTAGAAAATATATAAGGTGCGAGTACGACTAGGTACAGTCAAGGGCAAAGATATCGACACGGCCAAAGTTGCAAATATATGTATACACGGCCTTAATGTTAAGTGCATAAAGTCGTGTATACATATTTTTGTAACTTTGGCCGTGTCGATATCTTCACGGCAGCCTTCACTTGTTAACAGATCGCGAAACTAATCCAAATTATTAAACTTTAATAAATTCCCTAAACCCAAGAGAGCCCGGAATTTTTGCAGCATTTTTATCTGTCATAGTGACTTCTCCCTTATCGGCTCTACCTAAAGAAATAATATCGATAGGTATTTTATAAAGACGCTCAGTGATGGAACTTTGAATATGAAATTGAATTATTACGAGTAAATTGAAAATCGTTAACTATTCATTGTTTAGAATCACTTTCACAATTTCGACTGCTTAAAAGTTAGTTAGACAGAGGTGGGCTCACACAGTTACTTGGTGGGCACCGGAGGACGGCCATCGACGGCGAGGCAGACCGAAAAGGAGATGGTGGGACGATTTAGACGCGTATGCAAGAGATTGGCCTGACATTGCGCTGAACCGGGAGGTGTGGAGATCAAGAGGAGAGGCCTTTGCCGAGCAGTGGACACTATTGTAGTAAAAAAAAAAGTTGATTGAAAGAGATCGCTCTTTAACGATAAAACCGTCTATTGTTTACCTCTACTTTTAATATTTTTAACGACTTAAAAAAAAGGAGGAGGCTATCAATTAGGTTGTATTTTTTTATGTTTGTTACCTCAGAACTCCGTCATTTATGAACCGATCTGAATTTCTTTTTTCGTTCGTCTAGGAATGCTTTCAATTAGGTCCCATAAGCACTAAATCAGGATCTGATGATTGGATCCTAAGAACATCGAGGGAACTCTTCAAATATTGTAGGATCGCCTATGGTATTTTCGATAGGAGTAACTCGTGCATTTGCTCTTGAAAATCATCTTTTGGTGAACTGGAACTGATGATGAACACCAAATTTGACCATTGGAGCAACTACTCAATAACAAGTACTTCACGGGTTAAACTTCAATTACTTTAACGCAGTTGCTAAGCAATGTAAGCTCCTCGTAATTCATATGGTGAAATGGAACGGGTGATGAAGCACCAGGACTCCTCAATAATGAACGTCTCTGCATCGGAAAAAGCAATTTTTCGTAAAAGGTGACGAGCAGTTGACATTAAACTATTGTATCTTAGATATTTTACACTAAAAAGCGTGAAAAAAAAATATAACAAAAAATTGAACCGAGTCGGTGCCTCAGCACGAGCCAGCAGGAGTGATTGAAGCCCATATACTTACACGTATAGTTGTAGGTGAGGTAGACGATTATAGGTCCACTCCTGCTGGCTCGTGCTGAGGCACCGACTTCAGACTCGTAGAAAATTATTTTCATGGTTTTTTGTAGTCGGTTCTATTTTTTGTTATATTTTTTTTATATTTTGTGTACCGATAGGTATATCGAAATTGAATATCGGAAGTCGATAAGCGAGAAGTCTCTTTGACAGATTAAAAATTCCGTAAAAATTCCGGGCTCGCTTATTACGTATATTACGTTATTTGGCTTTTTGCGACGCGCAGTTCTCACAGCTAAAATAACAAGTAAGTACCTACAGGTAGTAAGCATAATAAATTTTAAGTACAAATCTGACCTCAGAAGCACTCGTCTCGCAAAATCCTGTTTGACAACGTAAACCACTACCACCTAACTGCAAATACTTCGAAAATTACGACGCAATTGATAGATCGTACGTCGAAAAATGTAGTAATTTTTTGTGCTAAATCGTATAATTTGAAATAAACATCCATATCCATCCAATCATCCTTACTTTCATCCGGATAAGGATATAATTATAAATGCAGAAGTAACTCCGTCTGGTCTGTATTACCTGCTCACGTTTAAACCTTTAGATGAAATTTGGTATGGAGATAGTTAAAACCCCTGGGCAGAACAGCGATAACAAATGCTTTGCAAATAAAGTTGTGGGCAACATCTAATTCTTTATTTCTTGTAAAAATAAAAACAAAATCACCATGGAACCATTTCACAGTAAACGTCATACATAGTGACGTCGCATTAATTAACAATGATAATTTAATAACGACATCACTTGTCCGCGTGAGCGGTTAGTTCCAATGGTGTGCTGAAAGTTTCTCGATGAGGGCTACAGTGACTAAATAAGAAAACAAACAAGCTGAGGTATGTGGTGCATAGGAGAAATTCGTGTCTGTATCATTGTCCAGTGGTGGTGTAGTGATATAGCACGTGGCACGGAATGCCGAGGACCTGGGTTCGATTCCCAGCGCTGGTCTTATTTTTCTAGTTTTTCTATGCATCTATATTTCAGTTTGTATTTTCGATATGGGTTTTACGGGATGACCGTAAAAGTAACAAAAAATTTGGAATTGAAATAAAAAATACAAAAAGATTCCAAAAAAAAACAATTTTAATGAAAATTGTATTGACTTTTCCTTTGAAAAGGTTCCATGGTGGCTTATGAATTAAAGTCCTTGACCGTACCTAATAATTCAAACTCGAATACCAACCCTAACTAAAAATGTAGCCTAAAATATACGTTGCAAATTCAAACAAATCACCGCTGCTTCGGCAGTACAATGGACAGACAGCCATTAAGCTCGTTCAAAATTAACAAATGGAGCTCATTACACACTTGCGAGACTTTAAAATAACAATTTAACAAATTACGGTAGCGTTTACTTGTACTATTTGACTCTATTCTCAATTATTTAAAGGTAAGTATAACCCACTATGTATAATACGAAACACATTGGAATTTCGGTCTTTTACACAGGTTCATGCGAGTGAACAATATGTTGAACGATTGTGACTGATACAATACTGGCCAGACAATGTGAATTGTTCGTACAAGTTGGAGCTTTAGCTTTAATAAATCTTAAAAAGATAACGGTTTTTGTATGATTTTCACTCGCGAAGGAAGACAATTACGTAGAGTTTAGCAGACAGCATATTATGAACTGTTTCCCTGGACGCAGGGCTAAGTATTATCTTATATCTTCAAACGAGCATTTAGTTAGCGTCAAAATATTTAGCGTCACGACCACAGATAAAGGATGTCTCATTATCGTCTAAACCCTTAAAAAATATGTCTATACTATACTATAAGATGTTACATCCGTGTCCTAATTCTCAATACAATCAAGATTCATCTCGAGATACCTACAACAGTTTGGCGAACACGCGATAGAAGTTGGTTTAGATTATGACAACAAGAATTAAGCGTCATTTAGTGTGGGAAATATCTCGCGGATTGTAGTACACTGCTGTCGATGGTCATTCACTTATAAATTTATAGCTGCGTGATCCCGCAGTGTAATGAAACTCGTACGATATTTACCTGCTTAATGTGGCCTTCAATAACCTTGTTGTAACTTTGGCCGGTTGAAAACAAAATCGCAAGTAAATGATGGTACCGTCGCTGCAGGAGTTGCCTGGGCAATGACCCTCGGAAAGATTACGCATAAAACAGACCTAATTCACAATGCAAGGAAACTTGTAATGAAACAACGTAGGTTTTCTGCAAAAGTACCAACCTATTAAAATTCAATAGTATAGGGATTGTGTCAGATCAGAAGACAACTAATAAAGGTATAATACCCAACTCCGACCGCGTAGTATTTGGTAATCGCTATCCCGCGGGAACTATGAAATTTTCCGGGATAACAACTATTCTATGTCCTTCCTCGGGACTGAAACTATCCGTATACCAAATTTCATCTAAATCAGTTCAGCAGTTTAGACGTGATTGAGTAACAAACATCCAAAAATCCAAACATCTTGAAAGTGATTAAACCCTCTAACTCTTCTAGACTTGCTCAAACAAATTGCTAGTTAATTACTGGTTTGATTATTATGTAGTAGAATACGTTTATCTCTATTCCACGGAAACTATGTAATTTCCCGGGATACAAATTATCTTGTGTCCTTCCGGGGGTCCCAAAATATCTCCATCACAAATTTTATCTCAAATCAGTTCAGCGGTTTAAGCGTGAAGAGGTAACAGGGAGACAGTCAAAGAGACACACAGACAGACAGAGTTACTTACGTATTTATTTACTAAGGATAATAAAGTTTAATTTTCACACCAAAAGACAAAGGTCAAGGTACCTATATCAAAAATTGTTAAATCTAAACTAGTCAGTTATTTACCTGCGACTCCGTCCGCGTAGAATTTGTTTATCGCTAACCCGTGGGAGCTATGCAATTTTCCGGGATAAAAACTATTCTATGTCCTTCCCTGGGACTCAAAATATCTGAATACCGAATTTCATCTAAATCGATTTATTGGTTTAGACGTGGCGAGGTAACAAATAAACGAACAGATTTACAAATTTTCGCATTTATATATTGGTGAGATAGTGGGATTAAACACCCATCTTCTACTTCTAATACTCTACTCTACTCTAAATCGCGATTTTTTCTTCCAGAAACGTCCCGGCTATCTGCAGCTCTCGCTGCTCTTCAACTCAGTGTTCATCCTCTGCATATTTCTGGTGGCCGTAGTGACGTGCCTCTTCAGCCCGCTCTTCGTACCCCGGTTAAAGGATCCCGCTACAGTTGTCCTGGTGGTGCTGGGACTCAACGCTGGAGCGTGTAAGTAACGCCATTCAAATCATGGGTCATCCCTTAATCCCTGGTATGCTTAAGACGCGGATCCGTGTCAAATTTAAGGCTATCCTTTTGTTTTTTATTTAAATCAGCAGAATTTGTGCTTTTTAAACAGATGAAACTAAAACGTAGTGCTTTTTTAGTTCCCACATACGAGATCAACGGCAACGTTCCGCTATGCTGGTCTACATGATCACAGTCACGAATGAGTGTCATTGGTATAAGGGTACGAATTCTGTTGACACATATGCGTGTCACCGGAATAGAAGGATTTTTTTTTGTTCACAAACGTTGTGTCACTGGCGCCGAATGTGGTAAAGTCATCTAAGTTGGGGCTTGCAACGAACTCATACATAAATTTTCTTAAGCTTAAGAAATAAAGAAAGAGAGATTTATTTTGGTTCCATCAGTACCACCACCTTACAGTAATGAGAGTAAAACTAGCACTAAAACTAAGTTACTTGGTGACACAGTCCTTGGTTAACAATTGTGACCTTCAATGAGGGCTATCGTTTTTAGTCTCACTAGATGGCGCACTGTTGCGTGAGGTTTTTAAGTATGGCTTTCAAAGTCTGTTATTACGGGCGTGAAAACAAAGTTTAGATTAAAATCATATTTAATACACCTTAAAACCGTACATAAAATATCGAGCATGCCACAGTGTTGCATAGTCCCCGTTTTGTTCGGAAAAAAGGGGAGGACAAAGGTTTCCGAAAGACAAAACTGTCTCAAAACACAGACATTCATTGCCCCGGAAGGCATATTTGCCATAATTAATTTCAGATATTGCAAAATATTCACAAAATTATTCTAATTATAAATAAACTCGCGTAGCTCACCCAAAAATATGAGATTTGACATTTCGGAGACCTCACGCTACACTAGCGCCTCTAGTAGCGAATTCATTCGCGATAGCCCTCATTGACAGATTGTGCATATCGACGTCTGTGGTCTACGGATGGTTGAGTCACAGTGGTTGAGTGGTGTGTCGACACGTTTACTGTTTTGTTTTTTTTTATAATTTATTAATCACACGTGTCTTTTGTTTGGTTTCGTGCTGTTCGTTTTCATTATTGTTATTATTTTATTTGGTTTTGAATTTTTATTTTTGATTTCTAAATTTTATTAATTTTTGTTTGTTTCTTTTTTGTGATTTTTTGTCGCCTTCCGTGAAGTCGCCAAGCGATCACAGCGGAAGACCAGCGTTGGCCTCTACGGCCAGCACTATGCTGAGCTGAGACCGCTTCATGATTCCGCAAATACCTTATCTTTATATTAATACTTACTTTATACTGGTAAATTTTTTTTGTATGTAATTTGCGAAGTGCGAATAAACATTTCTACTCTATTCTATTCTATGTATATATATTTTGGGAATTCCCAGGGGAATTTTGTAAAATCCCGGAATTTCATTAACTACCAGATCAAATAGTTTACTCGTGCGAAGCCCCTACACCACCGCTGGACAGGAGTCTAGACTCAAATTTCTCCTATGCACACATATCTCAGGTTGCTTTTTTATTTTATTTTTTTGTAATTTTAAGTTATTCTTGATTCCAGGGACTAATTACTTAATTAGTTAGGTTAAAACTTATTTTTCTTTATTTCTTTTCAGTATACTCCGTCTACTACATGATGGTGGTGAACAGTACTTATCGCCAAATGAAACTATCAAGCGAAAGTGCCATCCCTGTGTGAAAACTAGACAAGACCCAATGATCGACATACAGGCCTAGAGTCAAGTCTGTACTGTACCTTCAGCCACAATTACAATCGAACCACCGCGCCGACAAGCAACAGTATCTAATCATCATCGTCGTCAGCCTATAGCAGTCCACTGCTGGACATCTCTCTTCTGTTCTTCGTCGTATTCTTCATTTCTGAAGGTCGGGCCTTGATAAGCCTTTACGGAGACGTTGACGAACTGCTTGCACACCCTCTGTCCTCGGCCCGTTTCAGAGCTGCAGGCAAAGGGGCGTGCTGGATATAGGCCTCCCCCAATGAGCGCCATTGTTCTCGGCTCGACACGTTCAGCTTCTACCAGCAACCTTTCGCGGATCGTCATTCCACCTGGCCGGAGGGTCCTACACTTTGTTTGCCGAGACGCGATCTCCTATCATGATCTAATGTCATAAAGCTGATGATAACTTCGACGGCTTACCGTCTTATTTTCTAACGCTCTCAAAATCACAATCGTTTTCATCACTTTTTTCTGTCTCGTGATTTAGATTGCGTAGAAAGAGAGGGTAAATGCGATCGCGAGCTTGCGCGTTAGACAATATAGTCGCTGTATCGGGAAATGTCTAAAAAGTTTATTGAACGAAATCTATAATGGACTAATGGTCATTTTACATAATAGGCAGCAAATAATAAACGGAAAACGGCATAACCTATAAAAAAAAATATTAATTAGATTTTCGAATTTCGTAGTAGGTAGCCGACCATTTATTATGCGTGTACGCACCTATAGAAACAGTTAACATAATTAAAGGTAAAATTTCGTAATATGTTTCCAAAACATTTTTTGTTAAACCAATTGACTCTGAGTGCGGTGGTAATTAAAGAATGACTTTTTAAAACGTAGGTTTATTTAATCAATGAACCTAACGCTCTCCCAAATTTTGGAAATGGGACAAACGGCTTATAATTAGCAGTTAAAATTAAACGTAGTGTTACAAAAATATAAAAACGCTTATTTATATACTTGTTATACTGAAACGTTATTTATTATACAACTAAGAAATAAATGCATTGTTTTTCAAATAACGTCTTTCTTTTATTAATTGTATCCCGCTAACTTTGGTAACGTAGCTATGTAGATAAGGAAGAGATATACCTATTATAACCCTGTATTTCCCAAAGTATGAGTTGAGACCCACTGATGGGTCACGAGCAGATACCAAGTGGGCCGCAGGGGTTTCCTTTATCTTGCATAATATTCAGGTTTGTATTTCAGAACATATATCAATAACCTAACCAACAAAAAGTTGGAAAACCCCCGACTTTGTCACTTCAAGGTTCAATATCTCAAAAACGGCTGAACCGATTTTGATGAAACATGCCTAAGAACCATCGCTAGAAATACTGCTTCAAAAAAACCGCATTCAAATCGGTCCACCCGCTCAAGAGCTACGTGCCACAGACAGACAGACAGACACACAGACACACATAGCGGTCAAACTTATAACACCCCTCTTTTTACGTCGGGGGTTAAAAATACAAGGTGTTAATGCAGTGGGTGCAGTTCTAATGTGTTGTTTTCTGGTTCATATCGGCTCGCATACTTGTTAAAAGTCAGAATGTACTTGTTTGTCCGAATTTATCATTTGTCATAACTCTTTTTTTTTTCTCGGAATCCAATAATCGTTCAGAATTATTATAAAACAAACAAAATGTCAACAAATGTCTGCTTATCCTCTATATAATAAATTGTCTTCTCTTAATGAGGTTAGCTGGAAGAGATCCCTTCTTAGGGATAAGCTAGCCTTTGTTCTCCTCTCTGTGTATTTGTATTTTTATTTTTATGTGCAATAAAGAGTTTACATACATACGAGTACATACAACCTTACCTACAGTTTTATACGGTGCGTTGCCGGCAACCAGGTTTTTTTAAGGAAGGTTAAAGTAACATATTTCTGTAACTTAACCATGACATTAATTTAATTAATAACTAAAAATTATGTTTTTTATAACTTTTAACAAAATTTTAGTTGCAAGCAATGTACAGCAAAGTAAAATGACATGAAGTAATAATTAAAGTATCTGTCGGCTGTCATTTACACTTGTTTTATTTACTTTGCTGTACATTGCTGGCAATTATAATTTTGTTAGAAAGTTAACAGTCTGAATTTTAGTTTGTTAATTAAATTATTGCCATGGTTAGTTAACAAAAATACGTTACTTTAACCTCCCTTAAAAAGCTGACTGCCGGTTACACACTGTATAGGTGACCATTTAAAAAATTCAGCAAAATTACAGTTTCATTGGGAATAAAATTATGACCATTAATAATTCGGACGTACAGTATGACTTGCGAAAGTATGCGAACTTTGGCGTGCCCGTCGTGCTTATTGCAGAATGTATCTTAATATCTTTAGTTATTTGTTAAAAATCACAGTCAGGGTCCTACGAGTACATTATTGTCGTCGTTCATTCCAGGTCATTTTTTTTTAAAACAAAACATTATACAACAATTTACAGATCATACTGTCAGCAGCAGAGGTAGATCAGCAGTTGTGGTGTTCAAAATAATCAACAGTTTGTTATTATGTACCTTGGCAGTAAAGTCGTGTGTAGATCTTCTGCTGCTGATTGTATACTTACTAACCGCACCTTGCTCAGTCATAATATAACGGCCCAGCCACTAATACTATGCGACCGGTGGCGCGGTGTGCCTGGCCCTAGGTATACTATGTAATTCAAAATCCGGATTACTAATATATGGGCAAAAAACTTTTCCCAAAGTATCACATCCCAAAATATTTGGATCAAATTATCATTTGGCAAAAAATCATTTGCTAAAACAACTTATCTCAATTTTACAGTTGGTAATATCTTTTTTGGCAAGTTATTGTTTCGTAAATACAGTACATATTTTGTAAGTGCATTTAAAGAACACAATATAATGTATTTACAGTCGAACAAATTGAATCATGACCCAGGGTGGAACCTTATAATAATAAATTTTACTATGATTTCCTTGACAAAAGTATGAGATATCAACATGACATTAGTAGCACAAAGGTTCCACCTTGGGTTATGATTCAATTTGTTCGACAATTTATATCTATAACTCTGTCTTACAACTGTCTTAAAATAATTCAAAAATTTCAGCAGATGTCGAATTAGTTTAAGTGAAAAGTACTAGAAATATCTTTCAGGACTAATCTAATTCATACATTGGTCGAATAGAGTGAAAGTCAAAATGACTTTATCTTTCTCAAATCAAAACATTCGTACTAAATATTAATGACCCGGATAACTCACGTCTTAAATCGAGTTTAGCTCGACATGTTTCGGGCTAATCCGTAGCCCTTCGTCTTCGGAGCAACGCGACTCAGCGGCTGCTGCAACACGCGCACTGACGTAAGACGTCAGTTTAAGACGTGAGTTATCCGGTCATTATATTTAATATGAGTGAGTCTCACGGTAGTTTCATGTTCAAAACATTCGATTAAAATCCTTAAAAAAGGTAATTTGTGAACTGTGAACTTAACCTGAAAGCTGCTGAAGTATTCCGAATTAATATTTACACATCTTATTTACTTATCCGTCTACGGAATCGAATATTTTGTCTTTCATCGAATGATTGTTTAGTATATTTTAATTGGACAAAAAACATCGATTTTTCATATTCAAATAAGTTTTCTGAAATGTTTTGAAATAATCCTAACCTAACCTATTCTAAATGAAAAGTTATAGAATTTAACAGATTTTATCGAATACTTTCGCTTTCTGAAGAAAAAATATACCAAACGATCATTCGACCAAAGACCACATTAGGACAAAAAAAATACGACGATCCCTAGGCAAAATTAATAATCTAGAATTAGATATGGCCAAGAGCTTTAGGTAACATTTTTGAACCAATGTTCTCAAGGGTTCCCTTAATCTACGTTTTCGATGTCGGTGTCAAAGTCTTCATCCAGAATTAGTTGGTCTGTATCTGAGAGCGTACCACTTCGCCGTAGTTGCTCATAGAAAGAGTACACTGCTACTAAACAGTATGCGTACATCACTGAAAAAAAAAGAAAAAAAAACATTAACATTATAACATTTTCGTCAAAATACATACATTAAATAGGTACAGTCAAGTGCAAAAATAAGTATCTATTCGAACCACTCAAAAATATGTTACTACGGCCTTATTGCGTCGGAATAAGAGTCTGTGGTACTTATTTTTAACCCCCAACGCAAAAAGAGGGGTGTTATTGAAACTTTGAATAAGTTCAAATTTTTACACTTGACTGTACAATCATTAAAAGCGTACAGGGATATTTTTAATCCCTCCTGGATCATCATCATCATCCCAGCCTATTTACGTCCCACTGTTGGGCACAGGCCTCCTCTCAGAATGAGAGGGCTTGGGTCGTAGTTCCCACGCGGGCCCAGTGCGGATTGGGAACTTCATACGACACCATACGACGTCATACGACATAATTCAATAAGACATACGAAGATCTGTTCTTAAAAAAAAACTTGTTCTCATTGCGGAAATCGAACCAGGTCATTTTGAAAAAAAAAAAAAACTCACATTATTTCTATTTATATCGACAGTGTAGTCATAAACAATAAATTTTACTATGAAACACGATATCTAGAATGAATAAAATGCATTGTTTTCAAATTCTTTAATAATGTAAGTCATCATCCCAGCCTATATACGTCCCACTGCTGGGCACAGGCCTCCTCTCAGAACAAGAGGGCTTGGGCTATAGTTCCCACGCGGGCCCAGTGCGGATTGGGAACTTCACACGCACCATTGAATTGCTTCGCAGGTGTGTGCAGGCTTCCTCACGATGTTTTCCTTCACCGTAAAGCTTGGTAAATTTCAAATATAATTTTGCACATGAATTTCGAAACACTCAGAGGTGCGGGCCGGGGTTTGCACCCACGAACCTCTGCTTGAGAGGCGATAGGTCAAACCACTAGTCTAGGCCACCATGACTTACTCCCTCCTGGATAGTCTTGAACATTTCAATATAGACATTACTACTGAGCCAAAACATAAAATTTGTCTGGGGATAATCAGTATTCAAAGACTTTTTTTATATATTTAGGTACATAATGTCACGCTGCTGACAACCCAACTATTACAAACATCACACAAAATACTGACGCCGCATGTATTTACTTGTACTATACCGGGTGTGGCCTGTAATATGAATACTCAAACTGAACAACATTAGTTCAGCGACTTTTAAAAAGAATTGGTTTATTTTTTATTTTTATTACACTTTTAAGTTTATTCGAAGAAGCAATGTAAAGCCACATGCTTGATGTTTGTAGCGTAACAGGCGACGTCAGTTGTGTTCTAGGATGGCGTACATTGATAGCAGTATTTAATTTGTATGAAAAAAGGAAAATTCAAAGACTCCATTATTTTTAAAAGTCGTGTAACTAATGTTGTTCAGTTTGACGAGGACGATCTGTGTTTTAATTTTTTGCTCGTATTACAGGCCGCACCCGGTATAACACTATAAGTAGGTACGACATTGGTTTGTCTGGCAACGGAGTATGCTCGGGTGTTGGTTTGGTAGTTCTGAGGAGTACTGGGAGGGAGCTTGAAATGCGCCAGCGCCATGTTTGGCGGGAGAAAAGCAACTACTCGGACTAGTTCGTTTAGAGAATCACATCCTCTCGACATTTAGGCTTCGTTTGTTCTTTAATTTCATCATTATTATCCCAGCCACTCCCAGTCTATATACGTCCCACTGCTGGGCACAAATTTCTTCTCAGGACCATCATCATCATCATCAGTTGAAAGACGTTCACTGATGTACAAAGGCCTCCCCTTTAGAACGCCACAATGAACGACAAATCGCCACTTGCATTGATCGGTTTCCCGCAACTCTCACGATATCGTCAGTCCACCTCGTGGAAGGCCTGCCAGTGCTTCATCTTTTGGGTTCGTGATCACCACTTAAGGACTTTTCTTCTCCAACGGTTATTTGTTCTTCGAGCAATTTAGCCTGCCCATAGCCAATTGAACTTTAATATTTTGCGAGCTAGTTATGTCGACGACTTAGTTGATGAGAGAGTTTCAATTTACTTACTGGAGAACATGAAAGTAACCAAGGACAGAGGCCACATCTTCTGCACCAGCTCCAGGATAGCACTGAGTACGAGTAGAAGAGTGACAATAAATCCGACGAAGAAGTAGAACATCACGCAGGTGGCTTTGTTCTGAAAGTAATCAAAAGATTTTGTTGAAAATTTATTTTTTTTGGTAACTGTACATTTTGTTGTACTTGAACTCGAAAGACCTTTAAGCAAAATAAGTTAATTATTATTAAGAGCTGATTAGTATTTGAGCCATGACCATTTGATATGGTGTAAACGTTCTTATTGCGATTGAGATACAACTTTTTCCCGACTAAAATACATAATAATACATATATCTGTGCATAGTACCTACGACTACGGTATTGTTCGTTTCTTTACCTATTCACAGAACACCTACTAATAGTAAATAGGTACTAGTAGGTACAATGGTTTTGTTGATGAATAGCTCAGCTACAGATAATATTACGCAATGATTGCTCATGTTACTAAATGCTTGCCTTGTAGGGAGAAATAAAAATAGATTAAGGTGTTTGTTTTAAACTGAATAAGCTTTTTCAAATGAACTGACAGGAATTTAACCTACATCTTTGGCTTGACAACTACATAACCCTCGTTCAACGCACACATTGATAGCTTGTACACGCGAATAGTTGCCACTATCTATGTCTTAAAAATCTTAGACCTACCTGTGCCATCACTCATTAACCAATTTTATATGAAGGATATCTGAGATGCTGTCACTGTTTCTCTTGCCCGAATAAACAGAGATGGCATTATAGTTATCTGTTACATAAAATAAGTGATGAGAAAGGGCCTTAATTGAGCAAAAGTTGTGCAAATTAAAAAATGAAATAAATGAATTGATTCGATTCAACTGCTGGATTTAATCAACCGCGGTTGTACCAACACTAGTGTAGTATGGCACGAAAAAAGCACGAAAGCGGTAACCAAAATCATATATTACTCTCTTGCTCACATCATCATCATCATCCAGAAGACTTCCATTGCTGAACAAAGGCCTTAAAACGCCACAGTGAACGACAACTCGCCACTTGCATCCACCGGTTTCCCGAAACTCTCACGATGTCGTCAGGTCCACCTGGTGGTGGGAGGTCTGCCAACGCTTCATCTTCCGGTTCGTGGTCGCCATTGCATTCGAGGACTTCTCTCCTCCAACAGTTATCTGTTCTTCGAGCGATGTGGCCCGCCCAATGCCACTTCAATCTGTCTGTGGCACCATAGTTTTCAAACGGACGAATAGTATTTTTATACGAAAGCGAGTTTTATTGTGGTAGTTCTTAGTTGTTTGATAAAAATGATTCACCGTTTTTTTGAGTAGCCCAATAAACATTGAAATGACAAGGGGGGGGGGATTAAAACAATATGTACAATGGCTCTTTATTGAACACCAACACATAGTACCGTCAACGTCAGAAATAAGTGATCACTTTTGTACCTTGTCACTATAACGTCATATTTGAAAAGTCATACGAAATTGTTTAACAACCTAACGACTGAAAGCGACAAGGTACAGAAATGATTACTTATTTATGACGTTGACTGTACCTAAGCAGTGCAGAAAACACGTTACAGGTAAACATATAGAGGTTTTCCAAGTTAAGCAATAGGCGGTCTTATTGCTTGAGAGCGATCTCTTCCAGACAACTTTCATAATAGACAGAAGTAAGGATTAGATGTTTAGCAGGTGGCGCAATTTACAGTACTTTAGGGTAATATCAAAAATACATAAAACCAACCATATACAATACACATATATAAGTACACAATAAAACTAAAAGCAAGATAATAAACTAACTACCATATTTAAATATACGGAAGATGAGTGATAGAGTGCTTCCTTAGCATAGATTTAAAGATAGGCAAGGACTTCGTCCGCCTTACGTCTATCGGCAATCGGCAGGAGTTCCACAACCAGTGAACCTGGACTGTATATAGTCCCCTTACAACCAGAATCGCTTAAAGTCACTTTTGGGCAAAACTGAGTTAAATATATCGTTAGAATGTACTTTCCAAGATCTACATGCTGTTGAAACCCGTTTACTGTACGATACTCCAATACCGAGTTACGTTTTTCTTAAGCTCACTTAAAGCCGATTTTTAAGAAATCAACAGCCAAAAACAACTACGCGTCGGTTAAACAGCATTTTTTTTTATTTTACAACAGCAAAAATATTTTAATGTCAAACAAGCGATTTGGAATGTTAAGATTTCAATAAAAATGCATTTTGAGTACTGCCTAAAAGTGCTAAAATAATGTTAGTAGGTTTCGCCTGTTGAGCATTACTTTATATTTCAATTATTGCAACAGCGAAAACAAACTAAATATAATATGCGATATTGCTTGTAACAATGTTTGCTTCGACCATAAGAAGCGCTACAGCAAAATCGCTTAAGTATCGCTTAGACGTTTCGCGCTGTATTGTAAAGTAGTGTGCACTTTGTGTAGGCTAGCTTAGTCGGTTCGTACACGCTTGAAAGCACGATTCATAATAAGTAATTTTTAAAAACTTATTTATTTAATTATAGATCTGTTCACTAACGAAAGTCTGCCCTCCACATTCTATAATTGTAATTGTACCTAAACGTATCCGTACGACAAGTCTATGTGTGCGTAGCTCGAACTTGTCCTCATGGCTTCAGTCGCAAGCGTACCGTCAGTCACGCACACTAAGACTAAGACAATGTGTAAGTACTTAAGAGGTTTTCTCGTGTACATTAATAATTAGCTGTGGAGGGGCGCGCCTTCGTGAGTGAACAGATCTATGTATAACAGCGATTCACTTGCCGTATTTAACAGTGTTTTTCTTTCAGGTGACGATAAGGAGCATGGATATTCAGGTTTCGATGAACTAAATAAGCCGCGTATCCACTAGAGGCAGCCTCGGGCCGAGCGGCTGCCTCGCTCCGAGGCCGCGCAAGTGGAGACGCTGCCAAAGGCACGGCTCAGACTGAGGCTCCTTTGAGCACGGCCAAAAAACCGACAAAATATGGCTCGGCTCGCGGTGCTCGGCCTGAGGCTGCTCTAATGGATACGCGGCTATAAAAAACATATAACCAGATCCAACAGACCGTCAAAATGAACCGTGATTGTCATTTAGAATACCTACTTATTTACTACTTCGTATCGTAGGTACGTCGTATCAATGAAAAGCTTATCACGGCATAAAACATTTACGTAGTCACACATTTTCATTGTTCTTGGCTTAGGTAATATTTAATTATCCATGGCTGGTTTGAGTAGCCACAGCTAAGACAAGAAGTGATGAAGAAGAAGACTGATGATTATTACCATTAAGGTTATTTTTCATCTTTGCTTGTCTCAGCTGTGACTACGTCCGGCGTCCGGCACACGCTCAATAACGTCTTCATCACAGGCCAGTGCAACCAGCCATGGTGAATCTCCGGGTATAACATTTTTTTTGTAAAAAGTCATTAAATCTTTATTTTTTAGCTGCGCTTATTGGCAGTGATTAGTGTTATAGCTTTTTAATGCAGGTAGTTTAAATTCCTCTACTGAAAGAGGTTCAACAGAGTTTGGATTCGATTTTCTGTTGCCTTGTTCTTGGTTTGCAAAGTTACAGGCCTGGTATCAAACCTCAAAAGTCAGACGACATGTCGTAATTGATAAAAATTATTATCTATACAAATATTTAAGCCAAGAACAATTGAAAATGTGTGACAACATTAAATGTTTTATGCCGTGATAAGCTATTCATTGATACGACGTACCTACGATACGAAGTAGTAAATAGTAGGTATCTAAATGGACACTCGCGGTTCATTTCGACGGTCTGCTGGATCTGGTTATACCTATGTTCTATTTTAGTTCATCGAAACCTGAATATCCATGC